>NC_088649.1:808985-810787 GCF_964019385.1 Sycon ciliatum | reverse complement strand
AACAACAACAACAACAACAAAAACAACAACAACAACAACAACAACAACAACAACAACAACAACAACAACAACAACAACAACAACAACAATAACAACAACAGCAACAACAACAACAACAACAACAGCAAAAACATCAACAACTACAACAACAACAACAACCAAAACAACAACAACAGCAACACCACCGTGAGAATATAGACTTCAAAATTCAAAAACAACAACAACAACAACAACAACAACAACAACAACAACAACAACAACAACAACAACAACAACAACAATAACAACAGCAGCAGCAACAACAACAACAACAACAGCAAAAACATCAACAACTACAACAACAACAACAACCAAAACAACAACAACAGCAACACCACCGTGAGAATATAGACTTCAAAATTCAAAAACAACAACAACAACAACAACAACAAGAACAACAACAATAACAACAACAGCAACAACAACAAAAACAACAACAGCAAAAACATCAACAACTACAACAACAACAACAACTAAAACAACAACAACAGCAACACCACCGGGACATTATAGACTTCAAAATTCAAAAACAACAACAACAACAACAACAACAACAACAACAACAACAACAACAACAACAACAACAACAACAACAACAACAACAACAACAACAACAACAACAATAACAACAACAGCAACGACAACAACAACAACAGCAAAAACATCAACAACTACAACAACAACAAGAAACAAAACAACAACAACAGCAACACCACCGTGAGAATATAGACTTCAAAATTCAAAAACAACAACAACAACAACAACAACAACAACAACAACAACAACAACAACAACAACAACAACAACAACAACAACAACAACAACAACAACAACAACAACAACAACAACAACAACAACAACAACAACAACAACAACAACAACAACAACAACAACAACAACAACAACAACAACAACAACAACAACAACAACAACAACAACAACAACAACAACAACAACAACAACAACAACAACAACAACAACAACAACAACAACAACAACAACAACAACAACAACAACAACAACAACAACAACAACAACAACAACAACAACAACAACAACAACAACAACAACAATAACAACAACAGCAACAACAACAACAACAACAGCAAAAACATCAACAACTACAACAACAACAACAACCAAAACAACAACAACAGCAACACCACCGTGAGAATATAGACTTCAAAATTCAAAAACAACAACAACAACAACAACAACAACAACAACAACAACAACAACAACAACAACAACAACAGCAAAAACATCAACAACTACAACAACAACAACAACCAAAACAACAACAACAGCAACACCACCGTGAGAATATAGACTTCAAAATTCAAAAACAACAACAACAACAACAACAACAACAATAACAACAACAGCAACAACAACAACAACAGCAAAAACATCAACAACTACAACAACAACAACAACCAAAACAACAACAACAGCAATACCACCGTGAGAATATAGACTTCAAAATTCGAAAACAACAACAACAACAACAACAAGAACAACAACAATAACAACAACAGCAACAACAACAACAACAACAACAGCAAAAACATCAACAACTACAACAACAACAACAACAACCAAAACAACAACAACAGCAACACCACCGGGACATTATAGACTTCAAAATTCAAAAACAACAACAACAACAACAACAACAACAACAACAACAACAACAACAACAACAACAACAACAACAACAACAACAACAACAACAACAACAACAACAACAACAATAACAACAA
>NC_088649.1:773785-778785 GCF_964019385.1 Sycon ciliatum | reverse complement strand
ATGGACGGAGTGTGGACGGCCCACGCACACGAGGTGCAGCCCATGAAATGGGCACCCATGAACTGGGCGGAGTGTGGACGGCCTGTATGATAGTGTGTATGTATGTCCACGCACAAAGTGCAGCCCATGAGATGGGCGCCCATGAAATGGACGGAGTGTGGACGGCCCACGCACGAAGTGCAATGCCCGTTAGGAGGCAGGAGTGTGGGAGTATGAGTGTGATGGCCGAAGGCCGTGATAATTGCCAGATGAGAGGAGATAGCTGGCCCATGGTTGCCCAGCCTCCATGCTAAGTTGTGACACATTGCAATGCACGTGAATGACACTGTTGTTGCTATCAGCGCAGTTTGTCAGCACAATCCTAGCAGAGCAAGTTGCTGTGCTGTTCCAAACGGTCAGCCGTGTGGGTACGTGCATGGGTGCGAGTTGCGTGCCCGCGTGGCGGGTTCTTACATACCTCCATGCGTTCTGTGATGCGCTTGTACCTCTGACAGCTTTTGGGTCAGCTGCCCCATGTCTGTGTCGGTTGTCCTGATGTAGCGCAAGACACTGTCGCTTCTCCATCAGCCCATTGCCCTGATTAGCCAGTCCGGGGTACCCGCCATGGCTGCAGTTGTGGCGGCACCGATGCGGAACGAATGACCAGCGTAATCGCGTGAATTGGGTGTTCCCGTGAGTGGGAGAAGCTGTCGGAGCTCTTCTGTCAGTGCCTGCCTGGTCAGCGGTCTCCCGGGGCGGTAGCGGAAGAGTGCGTCAGTGGCGTCAGACGGACAGACTGTAAAATATGCCAGGAGGGCGGCAACCGGGCAAGGTTGTGAAGTGGTACTACCGATTATCTGCATGGCCCTGACGAAGTTGGTCCGTCTTCGATTGCTTGATGTGGAAGCGGATATATGTGCGTCCTTGAGTGACATCCAGAGTCACATCCTGGCGCGTGGCATGAGTGGCAGGGTCAAACCCGGCTGGAGGCGCAGTGAATTCAGCGCATCGAAGAAATCCGAAGAAGGCGAGCACCATTGCCGCCTTGAGCATGCCCTTGTCCTGCTGGTGACGCCGTTGGTCCAGGCTGAGGAGCTTCCGCAGCAAATCAATGGTGATTGGGAGGCGAGTGCGCTGGATTGCCGGGTCAGTCGCCGTCCTCTTGATGCCTCGCATAACACGTGGCGGCAGCAATGCGTTCATCATTGGATCTCGGAATCCGGCTTCGAGATGCATGTTGCGTACTGCGGCCATGTAGACATGCATTGTCTGTGGTTGAACCGATTGTGTGCTGCGAAGCAACTTCGCATCGTGTCTGTAGCCGGCATGGGCGTCCATCTCTGCAACGCACAGAATTGCGTAAATTTCCTTTCGCCAGTGGCGTACGTGCGCCGTGTTGTCGGGGCGATTGCCATGGCTGCCAGGTCGGCGACCTCCTGCATCAGTCCAGGAGAGGGAGGCGGATTGCAGTGTCCGGGGCTTGCTGTGCCGATGGTGCCAGCTGCTGGAATGCCTGTCAGAGTGATACGGAAATAGGGCTTGGCGCGGCTAAACCTCTGGTTGATATCCCATAAGCGCCGCGTAAATGTTCTGCCTGGTACGACGACGCTCGACGCAAAGGAGAGTTTCCCCAGGAAGTGATCGAGTTTGCGTTGCGTGGTCTGGGTGCAGCGTGACAGCTCGCTGAGGAGCTCGCGGAGGTCCGTCGGTTTGTCGTCTGGGAGACGGGCTTCCATGCGCACCGTGTCCAGCACAATTCCGAGGAAGGCAGTAATGTGTGAAAGCGAACAGTGTTCAGGGGAGTGGAAGTCGGCTTACTTTTTCTCAGTGGGCTTCGAAGTCTTCTCGTGGCTATCTGCAGGGTGCTGCCACCTGAAGCGGGTGGTGCTGGTGCAGGATGTGGCGGCATGTCCTTTGTCTTCACATGAGCTGCAGGCGTAGAGACGGTCGCAGGGTGTGCGGGAACAGGGCCTGCCGCGGTTGAAGTTAAAACAGTCTTGGCGGGTGCTGCCCGCCACTGATGGAAAGGGCTGTGCGTGTTGAGCTGCGGCATGTGGGCAGGCAGCGGTCGCGGCTGTTTTGGAGCGTGCATTTGGTGCATGACAGACGGGGAGAGCGGAGTAGGCGAATACTCCACAGCGTCTGATTGATCACGTCCCAGCGCAGTGCCATGCTGGCGGTGTGTTGGCGAAATGCTCGATCATAGTTCAGCACAGGAGACGTCTGCATGACAGACGGGGAGAGCGGAGTAGGCGAATACTCCACAGCGTCTGATTGATCACGTCCCAGCGCAGTGCCATGCTGGCGGTGTGTTGGCGAAATGCTCGATCATAGTTCAGCACAGCAGACGTCGTGAACTCTTGGTTCGCAGTACAAAGTATGTGCTGGTAGCAGACGAGCTCATCAGCTCGGTCAGGACGAGCAAGAACGACGATGCCCATGTAGATCGTCCAGGCCTCCAGCCAAGCCGAGAAGTCGTTGATCGCGCGCGGCGCGCGTGTGGTTTGCGCTGAGGTTGAGCGAGAGCTGAGCCATGTCGCCGCCAGCTATAACCAGTTGTATTGGCTCCTGTCCCTGGGAGCTGAAATTTTCCAGCAAGAGTTCCTCAAGTTCCACAAACTCTCCGCGCTGGATTTTTTCAATCGCACGACGTGGCGGTGTGGGTAGAACCGAGGGCTTGGAGAGACCTGGAGGTCCTGGCAAAGTCGGAGGTTCCGATAGAACTGGAAGTTCCGGGCAGGATAGGTCCGGAGCTTGACGTTCGGAGCGTGGGAGCGATCTTTCGGGTGCGGAGCGCGCGCGTGGGAGAGATCGGCTTCCAGATCAGACTCAGCACTGTCTGTTCTCCAGGCGTTCCACGCGTTCGAGGAGAGGGTGGAGGGCGTTCATCTTCATAACGGCTGAGGAAATGATGTCCGGGGAGAGCAATGAGGGCTCGTCCTGCATAGAAGCGTCGGTGCCTGGAGCGGGGTCAGAAGTCTGAACTAGCTGCTGACGGTGTGTCGGAGGCATCAGGCGCGAAGGCGCGCATGCCGTCAGTCCGCGCGTATGGCGAGGTCGAAGCCCTACCCGAGCGGCGACGGGTAACCTCGACGGCATACCCGCGTCCGCGTCCACGTCTGCTTCCTCGTACAGAGCCTCGTGGCATGGTGAAAGAGAGAGAAAGGGAGTGAGAAATGAGAAAGGAACAAACCGGTGTTCTTCTCACTACCCAAGCAAAGCAAATATGAAGTAGCAATACGGCCAGCGCGAAGTATGGTGTATGCGTTACGGGTTCAAGCTCCGATGTGTGCTGCAGCCGCATATGGCTGGTTGGCTGGCGAGTTCAGGTGAGTTCCGGCGTACGCATGTTACATGCCACCACAGCGTGCATGTACGTGTTACTTGACATGCATCAATGAATAGCGTGGGATCTGCGGGCTCTTTGGAAGCCGCTGGAGCGCGTGTGAAGTGGTGGCTTGTGCAATGTGTTAACCTACATTACCGCAAGCTCTAATGTGCTACAACAACAACAACAACAACAACAACAACAACAACAACAACAACAACAACAACAACAACAACAACAACAACAACAACAACAACAACAACAACAACAACAACAACAACAACAACAACAACAACAACAACAACAACAACAACAACAACAACAACAACAACAACAACAACAACAACAACAACAACAACAACAACAACAACAACAACAACAACAACAACAACAACAACAACAACAACAACAACAACAACAACAACAACAACAACAACAACAACAACAACAACAACAACAACAACAACAACAACAACAACAACAACAACAACAACAACAACAACAACAACAACAACAACAACAACAACAACAACAACAACAACAACAACAACAACAACAACAACAACAACAACAACAACAACAACAACAACAACAACAACAACAACAACAACAACAACAACAACAACAACAACAACAACAACAACAACAACAACAACAACAACAACAACAACAACAACAACAACAACAACAACAACAACAACAACAACAACAACAACAACAACAACAACAACAACAACAACAACAACAACAACAACAACAACAACAACAACAACAACAACAACAACAACAACAACAACAACAACAACAACAACAACAACAACAACAACAACAACAACAACAACAACAACAACAACAACAACAACAACAACAACAACAACAACAACAACAACAACAACAACAACAACAACAACAACAACAACAACAACAACAACAACAACAACAACAACAACAACAACAACAACAACAACAACAACAACAACAACAACAACAACAACAACCAAAACAACAACAACAGCAACACCACCGTGAGAATATAGACTTCAAAAGTCAAAAACAACAACAACAACAACAACAACAACAACAACAACAACAACAACAACAACAACAACAACAACAACAACAACAACAACAACAGCAGCAAAAACATCAACAACTACAACAACAACAACAACAACCAAAACAACAACAACAGCAACACCACCGTGAGAATATAGACTTCAAAATTCAAAAACAACAACAACAACAACAACAACAACAACAACAATAACAACAACAGCAACAACAACAACAACAACAACAACAGCAAAAACATCAACAGCAACAACAACAACAACAACAACAACAACCAAAACAACAACAACAGCAACACCACCGTGAGAATATATACTTCAAAATTCAAAAACAACAACAACAACAACAACAACAACAACAACAACAACAACAACAATAACAACAACAGCAACAACAACAACAACAGCAAAAACATCAAGAACTTCAACAACAACAACAACCAAAACAACAACAACAGCAACACCACCGTGAGAATATAGACTTCAAAATTCAAAAACAACAGCAACAACAACAACAACAACAACAACAACAACAACAACAACAACAACAACAACAACAACAACAACAACAACAACAACAATAACAACAACAGCAACAACAAAAACAACAACAGCAAAACATC
>NC_088649.1:758785-761285 GCF_964019385.1 Sycon ciliatum | reverse complement strand
TGTTGTTGTTGTTGTTGTTGTTGTTGTTGTTGTTGTTGTTGTTGTTGTTGTTGTTTTTGAATTTTGAAGTCTATATTCTCAACGTGGTGTTGCTGTTGTTGTTGTTTTGGTTGTTGTTGTTGTTGTAGTTGGTGATGTTTTTGCTGTTGTTGTTGTTGTTGTTGCTGTTGTTGTTATTGTTGTTGTTGTTGTTGTTGTTGTTGTTGTTGTTTTTGAATTTTGAAGTCTATATTCTCACGGTGGTGTTGCTGTTGTTGTTGTTTTGGTTGTTGTTGTTGTTGTTGTTGATGTTTTTGCTGTTGTTGTTGTTGTTGTTGTTGTTGTTGTTGCTGTTGTTATTGTTGTTGTTGTTGTTGTTGTTGTTGTTGTTGTTGTTGTTGTTGTTTTTGAATTTTGAAGTCTATATTCTCACGGTGGTGTTGCTGTTGTTGTTGTTTTGGTTGTTGTTGTTGTTGTAGTTGTTGATGTTTTTGCTGTTGTTGTTGTTGTTGTTGCTGTTGTTGTTATTGTTGTTGTTGTTGTTGTTGTTGTTGTTGTTGTTTTTGAATTTTGAAGTCTATAATCTCCCGGTGGTGTTGCTGTTGTTGTTGTTTTGGTTGTTGTTGTAGTTGTTGATGTTTTTGCTGTTGTTGTTGTTGTTGTTGTTGTTGTTGTTGTTGTTGCTGTTGTTGTTATTGTTGTTGTTGTTGTTTTTGATTTTTGAAGTCTATATTCTCACGGTGGTGTTGCTGTTGTTGTTGTTTTGGTTGTTGTTGTTGTTGTTGTTGTAGTTGTTGATGTTTTAGCTGTTGTTGTTGTTGTTGTTGTTGCTGCTGTTGTTATTGTTGTTGTTGTTGTTGTTGTTGTTGTTTTTGAATTTTGAAGTCTATATTCTCACCGTGGTGTTGCTGTTGTTGTTGTTTTGGTTGTTGTTGTTTATTGTTTATTGTTTATTTATTCAACATCTCCTGGCCCGTCCGAAGACTGCCAATAAACATGAGAGGTCAGGTGATAGCCAACCACGGCAAGCTAAAAGGGAGAAAAAGAAAGATGCTGTCAGAGAGGGAAAGGAGATAGGGAGAGAAAAAGAAAGGGAGGCACATTAATAATACATGGGATCACTTCGGATGAGACAGTGTGGAAAGCTGGACTTTGAATTTCCTGATATAGTGGCATGTCTTAATGCTAGTAGGCAAGTTAGACCAAAGGGAGTATGCTGAGAAGAAGGGGGATTTTAAAAACAGAGAGGAACTAGCTCGGGGCAGTGATAAGGCATTGCGTGTTGGTCTAGTGGTAACAAACCAGTTGTACTTGGCAATATGTTTCGGGACTTGGGCTAGGAAGATTTTTTGCACAAGGATACAAAGATGCTGCTGATGTCGGGCAAGAAGAGGGTGCGTGGAAGCAAGTTTATAAAGACAAAGGGAGGCAAATGTTTGGTCTTTTCGAAACAGAATTTTCAGAAGCAAGCGTTGATGTACTTCCAGTCTGTGGAGTAAAGTCTGAGATAACCCGCACCAAGCTATATCGCAATAGTCAAATATAGGCAAAATGTACGACTTAAAGAACAATTTTCTGCAGTTATCATTCAAGTGTTGGCAGTGGGGTTGTAGCATACCTAAGGACGCACTCGCACGCTTGCACACAGACTGGACTTGTGGAGACCAGGAGAGTCCTACAGTATGAGTGGGCCAATGCCATGGCAGAAGGTGGAGCTATGCAAGCAGTTGCCGTGGACATAGCGGGGGCTTTTGACAAAGTGTCTCATGCTGGCGTACTTTACAAGGCCCGCCAGCTGGGGATAGGGGGTTCACTGCTCGCATGGCTTACTACCTGCAGTGTCGCACCATTAAAGCTGTTGTTCATGGCCAGAGCTCATCGGTGCACCCTGTCCAGTCTGGCGTCCCACAAGGTAGTATCCTTGGACCTACATTGTTCCTCGTGTACGTAAACGACATCTCAAGCTGCTTGTCGCATGGCACAAACCTGAACACTTTTGCTGATGATACAACTTTGTACTCCCTCCTTGACCAAGCCTCGAATGCCTCACTACAACGCAGCCTAGATGAGCTCCATGCCTGGGGCAAGAGATGGAAGATTGCGTTTGAGCCATCAAAATCGCAAACTATCACTCTGTCGCACCAGCGGAAGGATACAGTGCCTCCCCAGCTGTCATTTGGCGGAACTCCTCTCCCGCCTGATGAATCTGTGAAGGTGCTCGGAGTGACGTTTGATACTAAACTGAGCTACAGACTCCACCTTCGGCAAGTGGCATCGCGTGCTAAGCAGCGGCTGGGCCTCCTGCGGAAGGCAGCACCCCTCCTCAGCCACGCGGGCAGGGTGACTGTTTACAAAGGATTCGTCCGGCCAATGCTGGAATATGCCCCCCTTGCGTGGATGGGATCAGCCCCCTCACACCTGGCCATGCTGGATGCTGTCCAGCTCCGCGCCCTAAATGTCATTGGCCCTGGTACGATTCTTCCCAGCCTCCTTGTTCGGCGAAAGGTCTCTGCTCTCTGCC
>NC_088649.1:743785-756285 GCF_964019385.1 Sycon ciliatum | reverse complement strand
GTTGTTGTAGTTGTTGATGTTTTTGCTGTTGTTGTTGTTGTTGCTGTTGTTGTTATTGTTGTTTTTGTTGTTGTTGTTGTTGTTGTTTTTGAATTTTGAAGTATATTCTCACGGTGGTGTTGCTGTTGTTGTTGTTTTGGTTGTTGTTGTTGTTGTAGTTGTTGATGTTTTTGCTGTTGTCGTTGTTGTTGTTGCTGTTGTTGTTATTGTTGTTGTTGTTGTTGTTGTTGTTGTTTTTGAATTTTGAAGTCTATATTCTCACCGTGGTGTTGCTGTTGTTGTTGTTTTGGTTGTTGTTGTTGTTGTAGTTGTTGATGTTTTTGCTGTTGTTGTTGTTGTTGTTGTTGTTGTTGTTGTTGTTGCTGTTGTTGTAATTGTTGTTGTTGTTGTTGTTGTTGTTGTTGTTGTTGTTGTTTTTGAATTTTGAAGTCTATATTCTCACGGTGGTGTTGCTGTTGTTGTTGTTTTGGTTGTTGTTGTTGTTGTAGTTGTTGATGTTTTTGCTGTTGTTGTTGTTGTTGTTGTTGTTGTTGTTGTTGCTGTTGTTGTTATTGTTGTTGTTGTTGTTGTTGTTGTTGTTGTTGTTGTTGTTTTTTAATTTTGAAGTCTATATTCTCACGGTGGTGTTGCTGTTGTTGTTGTTTTGGTTGTTGTTGTTGTTGTAGTTGTTGATGTTTTTGCTGTTGTTGTTGTTGTTGCTGTTGTTGTTATTGTTGTTGTTGTTGTTGTTGTTGTTGTTGTTGTTGTTGTTGTTGTTGTTGTTGTTGTTGTTGTTGTTGTTGTTGTTTTTGAATTTTGAAGTCTATATGTAGGACTCAGTATAGAGTGGATGCACTATATGATGTCCAGCACCCTATATAGAGTCCATTGGTCCAAAATCCACTATACAGAGTCCAGGAGTCCACTCAGTTTTGATCAGCTTCATCCTGCCGCGCAATCCCCTATAAGGAGTACACTTTTTCTACAAGTCCCCTATTCAGTCCAGGAGTCCAGTTTATCCAGTCACGCCGTCCTGTGTGCTGTGCCCGAAAGAGAACAAACACATTTTAAGTTTTGCTTGCCTCGTGGCAGCGCATTCCTTTCTTCACTTCAGCCATGGCTGCCAGTTCTGCTGTGCAGTTGCTGACAGTAATCTGTCTCGAGGTGACCAAGGAGGATAAGGAGACGTTCAAAATCAAATCTGGAAAGCGTCTTGTGGTTCTTTGAAGACGTTTCATCAGTGCGCGGGATGAAAGCAGAAATTGCAGAACGAGAAAAAGTTCAGCACAGTTCAAATCTGACGAGTCAGGTACACTGACACTCTCTTTCGTTCGACGCCACAAGGATCCCCTGTTTGGCTGGCCATTGCTGCCAGTAAGACGTTTGAACGGTTTCATCAGAGCGAGGGATGAAAGCAGAAAGCGGAGAAAGAGAAAGATTCAGCACAGTTCCAATCTGACGAGTCAGATACACTGACATTCTCTTTCGTTCGACGCCACAAGGATACCCCTGTTTGACTGGACAAGAGCTGCCTGTACCACCGTGTCAAAAGGCTGTCCAACTACATGGCAGGACGATGACTGAGGTAAGGAAGCTTTTACTTGTTTCGATTGGTCTGCTGTTCTGTCGTTATGCTTGAATTTGTTTCCATTTTCAAGGAGCGTATCGTGTTTGTTTGATGTTGCTTGAATGAATGCCTTAAAAGTAATCAACCACTTCGTAATAGTCCTCAAGGACTGCAAGGACTTTGCATCAATCGTATACGATCGTCTAGCTATCATCAATTTTTATAATTATTTCATGAGAAATGTATTTTTATCCCTGTGAAAATTATGTGAAACTCCACGACACTCTTCCTCTACAAACTATAGTATGATGTCAAATACAATGGGATCCACAAACGCAGTGCCAGTGTACTAGTAGTAGTAGGAGGATTGCTTGTATGCCAATGACAAGAAAAAGCTTCTCAAGCTAATACTCGTATTCCCTGAAGTAACCGTTTTGATGTCACGAACATGACATTGTGTCAGTGAAACTGCCTCGTGACAACAAATCATTGCATTTCCATCTTGGGGAACTGACGGCAACGCTGTACAGATTGTTCAAATCATCTCATTTCAATTTACTTCGAAGTAGTTGCAGTGAAACACTGTGTACACTACTTGTATGGTGGTGTGTCCGTGCGTCTTGAGTGTGCACAAACGATCTTATTCCTCGTATTACTAATAGATTATTGTCCCCACCGTCACCTGTTCACAGGTCTTTGAGTGGATTGATTTTCATTGAGCATCACATTCGTTGAGAACTTGGTAGTTGTGTGCTCCCATGCATCATTACGTTAATAAGCGTATCCTTGTGCTATCTATTTGTTGCAGGTGTGCTGATCTTCAGAAGCTTGCGGAACTGAGTGCTGCTGAACATTTGCATGGCCATGAGCAATGGTGAAGCTTGCTATTGCACTCTCAGCATGTGCTAGTATTATGCTGACCACTGCACTATGTTACTCTCTTACACTACTACATGTATGTAAACGTGCGTGTACCCGTCCCCGTATGCATTCGTTTCGTATAATTATTTGTTATCCCTCTTGACTTTACGTGTAAATGGGTGGACGTTTGCATGGCTGTTGGAGTTGCGTGTGTATTGTGTCTCTACTCTTTTCTTGGTGTTTTCTTGGCGTTGTATAAGTTTGTGTGTGTGTGTGTGTGTGTGCGTGCGCGCGCGCGCAATAGTTTGAAAACAAATAATTAATCCTGGGCTCTCCATTATTCTCTTTCGATTCTTGTTTTTTTTCTAGGTATTTTCTTGGCGTTGTGTGGGTGTGTGCATGTGTGTGTGTGCGTGCACAATAATTTGGCAACACTGCATGATTGAGATATTGTAATTTGCAGCGTCTGCGAAGAGACCACTTGATTTGAGGATGGTGTTTGTAGGGTTTTTCATGTAGTGAAGTGGCTGCAGTGGCGCCTCAATACATATTTTTTATCTTGAGAAGTGAATGATGTAAAGGATTAAAGGGAGAGGCCGTTTTCTGGTTAATATTCACTGCTTACAGCAGATCCTATGTCTAATTTCGAACTCGATAGGGGATGCCTAATTGGCTGGACTTTATACAGGGAGTGTTGTCCACATAAAGACTCTTTAATCTGTATAGTTGATTTCAAAATTTGGACTCCGTACAGTTGATTTTGGACCAATGGACTCTATATAGGGGTGAAGCCAATTGGCTGGACTCTATACAGGGAGTGATGTCCATCTAAACTGAGCTCACAGTTGATTCCAATTTTGGACTCTGTACAGTGGATTTTGGACCAATGGACTCTATATAGGGGTTGGACATCATATAGGGGCTGGACGCTCTACTGAGTCTAACATATATTCTCACGGTGGTGTTGCTGTTGTTGTTGTTTTGGTTGTTGTTGTTGTTGTTGTAGTTGTTGATGTTTTTGCTGTTGTTGTTGTTGTTGTTGTTGCTGTTGTTGTTATTGTTGTTGTTGTTGTTGTTGTTGTTGTTGTTGTTGTTGTTGTTGTTGTTGTTGTTGTTGTTGTTGTTGTTGTTGTTGTTGTTGTTGTTGTTGTTTTTGAATTTTGAAGTCTATATTCTCACGGTAGTGTTGCTGTTGTTGTTGTTTTGGTTGTTGTTGTTGTTGTAGTTGTTGATGTTTTTGCTGTTGTTGTTGTTGTTGTTGTTGCTGTTGTTGTTATTGTTGTTGTTGTTGTTGTTGTTGTTGTTGTTGTTGTTGTTGTTGTTTTTGAATTTTGAAGTCTATATTCTCACGGTGGTGTTGCTGTTGTTGTTGTTTTGGTTGTTGTTGTTGTTGTAGTTGTTGATGTTTTTGCTGTTGTTGTTGTTGTTGTTGTTGTTGTTGTTGTTGCTGTTGTTGTTATTGTTGTTGTTGTTGTTGTTATTGTTGTTGTTGTTGTTGTTGTTGTTGTTGTTTTTGAATTTTGAAGTCTATAATCTCCCGGTGGTGTTGCTGTTGTTGTTGTTTTGGTTGTTGTTGTTGTTGTAGTTGTTGATGTTTTTGCTGTTGTTGTTGTTGTTGTTGCTGTTGTTGTTATTGTTGTTGTTGTTGTTGTTGTTGTTGTTGTTGTTGTTGTTGTTGTTTTTGAATTTTGAAGTCTATATTCTCACGGTGGTGTTGCTGTTGTTGTTGTTTTGGTTGTTGTTGTTGTTGTAGTTGTTGATGTTTTTGCTGTTGTTGTTGTTGTTGTTGTTGCTGCTGTTGTTGTTGTTGTTGTTGTTGTTGTTGTTGTTGTTGTTGTTGTTTTTGAATTTTGAAGTCTATATTCTCACGGTGGTGTTGCTGTTGTTGTTGTTTTGGTCGTTGTTGTTGTTGTAGTTGTTGATGTTTTTGCTGTTGTTGTTGTTGTTGTTGTTGCTGTTGTTGTTATTGTTGTTGTTGTTGTTGTTGTTGTTGTTGTTGTTTTTGAATTTTGAAGTCTATATTCTCACCGTGGTGTTGCTGTTGTTGTTGTTTTGGTTGTTGTTGTTGTTGTAGTTGTTGATGTTTTTGCTGTTGTTGTTGTTGTTGCTGTTGTTGTTATTGTTGTTGTTGTTGTTGTTGTTGTTGTTGTTGTTGTTGTTGTTGTTGTTTTTGAATTTTGAAGTCTATATTCTCACGGTGGTGTTGCTGTTGTTGTTATTTTGGTTGTTGTTGTTTTTGTAGTTGTTGATGTTTTTGCTGTTGTTGTTGTTGTTGCTGTTGTTGTTATTGTTGTTGTTGTTGTTGTTGTTGTTGTTGTTGTTGTTGTTGTTGTTGTTGTTGTTTTTGAATTTTGAAGTCTATATTCTCACGGTGGTGTTGCTGTTATTGTTGTTTTGGTTGTTGTTGTTGTTGTAGTTGTTGATGTTTTTGCTGTTGTTGTTGTTGTTGTTGTTGTTGCTGTTGTTGTTATTGTTGTTGTTGTTGTTGTTGTTGTTGTTGTTGTTTTTGAATTTTGAAGTCTATATTCTCACGGTGGTGTTGCTGTTGTTGTTGTTTTGGTTGTGGTTGTTGTTGTAGTTGTCGATGTTATTGCTGTTGTTGTTGTCGTTGTTGCTGATTTTGTTATTGTTGTTGTTGTTGTTGTTGTTGTTTTTGAATTTTGAAGTCTATATTCTCACGGTGGTGTTGCTGTTGTTGTTGTTTTGGTTGTTGTTGTTGTTGTAGTTGTTGATGTTTTTGCTGTTGTTGTTGTTGTTGTTGTTGTTGTTGTTGTTGTTGTTGCTGTTGTTGTTATTGTTGTTGTTGTTGTTGTTGTTGTTGTTGTTGTTGTTGTTGTTGTTGTTGTTGTTGTTGTTGTTGTTGTTTTTGAATTTTGAAGTCTATATTCTCACCGTGGTGTTGCTGTTGTTGTTGTTTTGGTTGTTGTTGTTGTTGTAGTTGTTGATGTTTTTGCTGTTGTTGTTGTTGTTGTTGCTGTTGTTGTTATTGTTGTTGTTGTTGTTGTTGTTGTTGTTGTTGTTGTTGTTGTTTTTGAATTTTGAAGTCTATATTCTCACGGTGGTGTTGCTGTTGTTGTTATTTTGGTTGTTGTTGTTGTTGTTGTAGTTGTTGATGTTTTTGCTGTTGTTGTTGTTGTTGCTGTTGTTGTTATTGTTGTTGTTGTTGTTGTTGTTGTTGTTGTTGTTGTTGTTGTTGTTGTTGTTGTTGTTTTTGAATTTTGAAGTCTATATTCTCACGGTGGTGTTGCTGTTGTTGTTGTTTTGGTTGTTGTTGTTGTTGTTGTAGTTGTTGATGTTTTTGCTGTTGTTGTTGTTGTTGTTGCTGTTGTTGTTATTGTTGTTGTTGTTGTTGTTGTTGTTGTTGTTGTTGTTGTTGTTGTTTTTGAATTTTGAAGTCTATATTCTCACGGTGGTGTTGCTGTTGTTGTTGTTTTGGTTGTTGTTGTTGTTGTTGTAGTTGTTGATGTTTTTGCTGTTGTTGTTGTTGTTGTTGTTGCTGTTGTTGTTATTGTTGTTGTTGTTGTTGTTGTTGTTGTTGTTGTTTTTGAATTTTGAAGTCTATATTCTCACGGTGGTGTTGCTGTTGTTGTTGTTTTGGTTGTTGTTGTTGTAGTTGTTGATGTTTTTGCTGTTGTTGTTGTTGTTGTTGTTGCTGTTGTTGTTATTGTTGTTGTTGTTGTTGTTTTTGTTGTTGTTGTTGTTGTAGTTTTTGAATTTTGAAGTCTATATTCTCACGGTGGTGTTGCTGTTGTTGTGGTTTTGGTTGTTGTTGTTGTTGTAGTTGTTGATGTTTTTGCTGTTGTTGTTGTTGTTGTTGCTGTTGTTGTTATTGTTGTTGTTGTTGTTGTTGTTGTTGTTGTTGTTGTTGTTTTTGAATTTTGAAGTCTATATTCTCACGGTGGTGTTGCTGTTGTTGTTATTTTGGTTGTTGTTGTTTTTGTAGTTGTTGATGTTTTTGCTGTTGTTGTTGTTGTTGTTGCTGTTGTTGTTATTGTTGTTGTTGTTGTTGTTGTTGTTGTTGTTGTTGTTGTTGTTGTTGTTTTTGAATTTTGAAGTCTATATTCTCACGGTGGTGTTGCTGTTATTGTTGTTTTGGTTGTTGTTGTTGTTGTAGTTGTTGATGTTTTTGCTGTTGTTGTTGTTGTTGTTGTTGCTGTTGCTGTTGTTGTTATTGTTGTTGTTGTTGTTGTTGTTGTTGTTGTTTTTGAATTTTGAAGTCTATATTCTCACGGTGGTGTTGCTGTTGTTGTTGTTTTGGTTGTGGTTTTTGTTGTAGTTGTTGATGTTTTTGCTGTTGTTGTTGTCGTTGTTGCTGATTTTGTTATTGTTGTTGTTGTTGTTGTTGTTGTTGTTGTTGTTGTTTTTGAATTTTGAAGTCTATATTCTCACGGTGGTGTTGCTGTTGTTGTTGTTTTGGTTGTTGTTGTTGTTGTAGTTGTCGATGTTTTTGCTGTTGTTGTTGTTGTTGTTGTTGTTGTTGCTGTTGTTGTTATTGTTGTTGTTGTTGTTGTTGTTGTTGTTGTTGTTGTTGTTGTGAATTTTGAAGTCTATATTCTCACCGTGGTGTTGCTGTTGTTGTTGTTTTGGTTGTTGTTGTTGTTGTAGTTGTTGATGTTTTTGCTGTTGTTGTTGTTGTTGTTGCTGTTGTTGTTATTGTTGTTGTTGTTGTTGTTGTTGTTGTTGTTGTTGTTGTTGTTGTTGTTGTTGTTTTTGAATTTTGAAGTCTATATTCTCACGGTGGTGTTGCTGTTGTTGTTATTTTGTTTGTTGTTGTTGTTGTTGTAGTTGTTGATGTTATTGCTGTTGTTGTTGTTGTTGTTGCTGTTGTTGTTATTGTTGTTGTTGTTGTTGTTGTTGTTGTTGTTGTTGTTGTTGTTGTTGTTTTTGAATTTTGAAGTCTATATTCTCACGGTGGTGTTGCTGTTGTTGTTTTGGTTTTTGTTGTTGTTGTAGTTGTTGATGTTTTGCTGTTGTTGTTGTTGTTGTTGTTGTTGTTGCTGTTGTTGTTATTGTTGTTGTTGTTGTTGTTGTTGTTGTTGTTGTTGTTTTTGAATTTTGAAGTCTATATTCTCACGGTGGTGTTGCTGTTGTTGTTGTTTTGGTTGTGGTTGTTGTTGTAGTTGTTGATGTTTTTGCTGTTGTTGTTGTCGTTGTTGCTGATGTTGTTGTTATTGTTGTTGTTGTTGTTGTTGTTGTTGTTGTTGTTGTCGTTGTTGTTGTTGTTGTTTTGGTTTTTGAATTTTGAAGTCTATATTCTCACGGTGGTGTTGCTGTTGTTGTTGTTTTGGTTGTTGTTGTTGTAGTTGTTGATGTTTTTGCTGTTGTTGTTGTTGTTGTTGCTGTTGTTGTTATTGTTGTTGTTGTTGTTGTTGTTGTTGTTGTTGTTGTTGTTGTTGTTGTTGTTGTTGTTGTTGTTGTTGTTGTTGTTGTTGTTGTTGTTGTTGTTGTTGTTTTTGAATTTTGAAGTCTATATTCTCACGGTGGTGTTGCTGTTGTTGTTGTTTTGGTTGTTGTTGTTGTTGTTGTAGTTGTTGATGTTTTTGCTGTTGTTGTTGTTGTTGTTGCTGTTGTTGTTATTGTTGTTGTTGTTGTTGTTGTTGTTGTTGTTGTTGTTGTTGTTTTTGAATTTTGAAGTCTATATTCTCAAGGTGGTGTTGCTGTTGTTGTTGTTTTGGTTGTTGTTGTTGTTGTTGTAGTTGTTGATGTTTTTGCTGTTGTTGTTGTTGTTGTTGTTGCTGCTGTTGTTGTTGTTGTTGTTGTTGTTGTTGTTGTTGTTGTTGTTTTTGAATTTTGAAGTCTATATTCTCACGGTGGTGTTGCTGTTGTTGTTGTTTTGGTCGTTGTTGTTGTTGTAGTTGTTGATGTTTTTGCTGTTGTTGTTGTTGTTGTTGCTGTTGTTGTTATTGTTGTTGTTGTTGTTGTTGTTGTTGTTGTTGTTGTTGTTGTTGTTTTTGAATTTTGAAGTCTATAATCTCCCGGTGGTGTTGCTGTTGTTGTTGTTTTGGTTGTTGTTGTTGTTGTAGTTGTTGATGTTTTTGCTGTTGTTGTTGTTGTTGTTGCTGTTGTTGTTATTGTTGTTGTTGTTGTTGTTGTTGTTGTTGTTGTTGTTGTTGTTGTTGTTGTTTTTGAATTTTGAAGTCTATATTCTCACGGTGGTGTTGCTGTTGTTGTTGTTTTGGTTGTTGTTGTTGTTGTAGTTGTTGATGTTTTTGCTGTTGTTGTTGTTGTTGTTGTTGCTGCTGTTGTTGTTGTTGTTGTTGTTGTTGTTGTTGTTGTTGTTGTTGTTGTTTTTGAATTTTGAAGTCTATATTCTCACGGTGGTGTTGCTGTTGTTGTTGTTTTGGTCGTTGTTGTTGTTGTAGTTGTTGATGTTTTTGCTGTCTTTGTTGTTGTTGTTGTTGCTGTTGTTGTTATTGTTGTTGTTGTTGTTGTTGTTGTTGTTGTTGTTGTTTTTGAATTTTGAAGTCTATATTCTCACCGTGGTGTTGCTGTTGTTGTTGTTTTGGTTGTTGTTGTTGTTGTAGTTGTTGATGTTTTTGCTGTTGTTGTTGTTGTTGCTGTTGTTGTTATTGTTGTTGTTGTTGTTGTTGTTGTTGTTGTTGTTGTTGTTGTTGTTGTTTTTGAATTTTGAAGTCTATATTCTCACGGTGGTGTTGCTGTTGTTGTTATTTTGGTTGTTGTTGTTTTTGTAGTTGTTGATGTTTTTGCTGTTGTTGTTGTTGTTGCTGTTGTTGTTATTGTTGTTGTTGTTGTTGTTGTTGTTGTTGTTGTTGTTGTTGTTGTTGTTGTTGTTGTTTTTGAATTTTGAAGTCTATATTCTCACGGTGGTGTTGCTGTTATTGTTGTTTTGGTTGTTGTTGTTGTTGTAGTTGTTGATGTTTTTGCTGTTGTTGTTGTTGTTGTTGTTGTTGCTGTTGTTGTTATTGTTGTTGTTGTTGTTGTTGTTGTTGTTGTTTTTGAATTTTGAAGTCTATATTCTCACGGTGGTGTTGCTGTTGTTGTTGTTTTGGTTGTGGTTGTTGTTGTAGTTGTCGATGTTATTGCTGTTGTTGTTGTCGTTGTTGCTGATTTTGTTATTGTTGTTGTTGTTGTTGTTGTTGTTTTTGAATTTTGAAGTCTATATTCTCACGGTGGTGTTGCTGTTGTTGTTGTTTTGGTTGTTGTTGTTGTTGTAGTTGTTGATGTTTTTGCTGTTGTTGTTGTTGTTGTTGTTGTTGTTGTTGTTGCTGTTGTTGTTATTGTTGTTGTTGTTGTTGTTGTTGTTGTTGTTGTTGTTGTTGTTGTTGTTGTTGTTGTTGTTTTTGAATTTTGAAGTCTATATTCTCACCGTGGTGTTGCTGTTGTTGTTGTTTTGGTTGTTGTTGTTGTTGTAGTTGTTGATGTTTTTGCTGTTGTTGTTGTTGTTGTTGCTGTTGTTGTTATTGTTGTTGTTGTTGTTGTTGTTGTTGTTGTTGTTGTTGTTGTTTTTGAATTTTGAAGTCTATATTCTCACGGTGGTGTTGCTGTTGTTGTTATTTTGGTTGTTGTTGTTGTTGTTGTAGTTGTTGATGTTTTTGCTGTTGTTGTTGTTGTTGCTGTTGTTGTTATTGTTGTTGTTGTTGTTGTTGTTGTTGTTGTTGTTGTTGTTGTTGTTGTTGTTGTTGTTGTTGTTGTTGTTTTTGAATTTTGAAGTCTATATTCTCACGGTGGTGTTGCTGTTGTTGTTGTTTTGGTTGTTGTTGTTGTTGTTGTTGTAGTTGTTGATGTTT
The DNA here is from genome assembly GCF_964019385.1 of Sycon ciliatum. Classification (NCBI taxonomy): domain Eukaryota; kingdom Metazoa; phylum Porifera; class Calcarea; order Leucosolenida; family Sycettidae; genus Sycon; species Sycon ciliatum. The sequence goes on along the minus strand of NC_088649.1, from coordinate 746,130 downwards.
TTGCTGTTGTTGTTGTTGTTGTTGCTGTTGTTGTTATTGTTGTTGTTGTTGTTGTTGTTGTTGTTGTTGTTGTTGTTGTTGTTGTTGTTGTTTTTGAATTTTGAAGTCTATATTCTCACGGTGGTGTTGCTGTTGTTGTTGTTTTGGTTGTTGTTGTTGTTGTTGTAGTTGTTGATGTTTTTGCTGTTGTTGTTGTTGTTGTTGTTGCTGTTGTTGTTATTGTTGTTGTTGTTGTTGTTGTTGTTGTTGTTTTTGAATTTTGAAGTCTATATTCTCACGGTGGTGGTGCTGTTGTTGTTGTTTTGGTTGTTGTTGTTGTAGTTGTTGATGTTTTTGCTGTTGTTGTTGTTGTTGTTGTTGCTGTTGTTGTTATTGTTGTTGTTGTTGTTGTTTGTTGTTGTTGTTGTTGTAGTTTTTGAATTTTGAAGTCTATATTCTCACGGTGGTGTTGCTGTTGTTGTGGTTTTGGTTGTTGTTGTTGTTGTAGTTGTTGATGTTTTTGCTGTTGTTGTTGTTGTTGTTGCTGTTGTTGTTATTGTTGTTGTTGTTGTTGTTGTTGTTGTTGTTGTTTTTGAATTTTGAAGTCTATATTCTCACGGTGGTGTTGCTGTTGTTGTTATTTTGGTTGTTGTTGTTTTTGTAGTTGTTGATGTTTTTGCTGTTGTTGTTGTTGTTGTTGCTGTTGTTGTTATTGTTGTTGTTGTTGTTGTTGTTGTTGTTGTTGTTTTTGAATTTTGAAGTCTATATTCTCACGGTGGTGTTGCTGTTATTGTTGTTTTGGTTGTTGTTGTTGTTGTAGTTGTTGATGTTTTTGCTGTTGTTGTTGTTGTTGTTGTTGCTGTTGTTGTTATTGTTGTTGTTGTTGTTGTTGTTGTTGTTGTTTTTGAATTTTGAAGTCTATATTCTCACGGTGGTGTTGCTGTTGTTGTTGTTTTGGTTGTGGTTTTTGTTGTAGTTGTTGATGTTTTTGCTGTTGTTGTTGTCGTTGTTGCTGATTTTGTTATTGTTGTTGTTGTTGTTGTTGTTGTTGTTGTTGTTGTTTTTGAATTTTGAAGTCTATATTCTCACGGTGGTGTTGCTGTTGTTGTTGTTTTGGTTGTTGTTGTTGTTGTAGTTGTCGATGTTTTTGCTGTTGTTGTTGTTGTTGTTGTTGTTGCTGTTGTTGTTATTGTTGTTGTTGTTGTTGTTGTTGTTGTTGTTGTTGTTGTTGTTTTTGAATTTTGAAGTCTATATTCTCACCGTGGTGTTGCTGTTGTTGTTGTTTTGGTTGTTGTTGTTGTTGTAGTTGTTGATGTTTTTGCTGTTGTTGTTGTTGTTGTTGCTGTTGTTGTTATTGTTGTTGTTGTTGTTGTTGTTGTTGTTGTTGTTGTTGTTGTTGTTGTTGTTGTTGTTGTTTGAATTTTGAAGTCTATATTCTCACGGTGGTGTTGCTGTTGTTGTTATTTTGTTTGTTGTTGTTGTTGTTGTAGTTGTTGATGTTATTGCTGTTGTTGTTGTTGTTGTTGCTGTTGTTGTTATTGTTGTTGTTGTTGTTGTTGTTGTTGTTGTTGTTGTTGTTGTTGTTGTTGTTTTTGAATTTTGAAGTCTATATTCTCACGGTGGTGTTGCTGTTGTTGTTTTGGTTTTTGTTGTTGTTGTAGTTGTTGATGTTTTGCTGTTGTTGTTGTTGTTGTTGTTGTTGTTGCTGTTGTTGTTATTGTTGTTGTTGTTGTTGTTGTTGTTGTTGTTGTTGTTTTTGAATTTTGAAGTCTATATTCTCACGGTGGTGTTGCTGTTGTTGTTGTTTTGGTTGTGGTTGTTGTTGTAGTTGTTGATGTTTTTGCTGTTGTTGTTGTCGTTGTTGCTGATGTTGTTGTTATTGTTGTTGTTGTTGTTGTTGTTGTTGTTGTTGTTGTCGTTGTTGTTGTTGTTGTTTTGGTTTTTGAATTTTGAAGTCTATATTCTCACGGTGGTGTTGCTGTTGTTGTTGTTTTGGTTGTTGTTGTTGTAGTTGTTGATGTTTTTGCTGTTGTTGTTGTTGTTGTTGCTGTTGTTGTTATTGTTGTTGTTGTTGTTGTTGTTGTTGTTGTTGTTGTTGTTGTTGTTGTTGTTGTTGTTGTTGTTGTTGTTGTTGTTGTTGTTGTTGTTGTTGTTGTTGTTGTTGTTGTTGTTTTTGAATTTTGAAGTCTATATTCTCACGGTGGTGTTGCTGTTGTTGTTGTTTTGGTTGTTGTTGTTGTTGTTGTAGTTGTTGATGTTTTTGCTGTTGTTGTTGTTGTTGTTGCTGTTGTTGTTATTGTTGTTGTTGTTGTTGTTGTTGTTGTTGTTGTTGTTGTTGTTGTTGTTTTTGAATTTTGAAGTCTATA
>NC_088649.1:726285-731285 GCF_964019385.1 Sycon ciliatum | reverse complement strand
GCAAGCTTCACCATTGCTCATGGCCATGCAAATGTTCAGCAGCACTCAGTTCCGCAAGCTTCTGAAGATCAGCACACCTGCAACAAATAGATAGCACAAGGATACGCTTATTACCGTAATGATGCATGGGAGCACACAACTACCAAGTTCTCAACGAAAGTGATGCTCAATGAAAATCAATCCACTCAAAGACCTGTGAACAGGTGATGGGGGGGGGGGACAATAATCTATTAGTAATACGAGGAATAAGATCGTTTGTGCACACTCAAGACGCACAGACACACCAACATACATGTAGTGTACACAGTGTTTCACTTCACTGCAACTAAATTGAAATGAGATGATTTGAACAATCTGTACAGCGTTGCTGTCAGTCAGTCTTCCCCAAGATGGAAATGCAATGATTTGTTGTCACGAGGCAGTTTCACTGACACAATGTCATGTTGGTGACATCAAAACGGTTACTTCAGGGAATACGAGTATTAGCTTGAGAAGCTTTTTTTGTCATTGGCATACAAGCAATCCTCCTAGTCCTACTACTACTACTAGTACACTGGCACTGCGTATGAATACATTTCTCATGAAATAAAATAATAATTGATGATAGCTAGACAATCATATACGATTGATGCAAAGTCCTTGCAGTCCTTGAGGACTATTACGAAGTGGTTGATTACTTTTAGGGCATTCATTCAAGCAACATCAAACAAACGCGATACGCTCCTTGAAAATGGAAAAAAAATTAAGGCATAACGACAGAACAGCAGACCAATCGAAACGAGTAAAAGCTTCCTTACCTCAGTCATCGTCCTGCCATGTAGTTGGACAGCCTTTTGACACGGTGGTACAGGCAGCTCTTGTCCAGTCAAACAGGGGTATCCTTGTGGTGTCGAACGAAAGAGAGTGTCAGTGTATCTGACTCGTCAGATTGCAACTGTGCTGAACTTTTCTCTTTCTCCGCTTTCTGCTTTCATCCCTCGCTCTGATGAAACCGTTCAAACGTCTTACTGGCAGCAATGGCCAGCCAAACAGGGGATCCTTGTGGCGTCGAACGAAAGAGAGCATCAGTGTACCTGACTCGTCAGATTTGAACTGTGCTGAACTTTTCTCGTTCTGCAATTTCTGCTTTCATCCCGCGCACTGATGAAACGTCTTCAGAGAACCACAAGACGCTTTCCAGATTTGATTTTGAACGTCTCCTTATCCTCCTTGGTTAGCTCGAGACAGATTACTGTCAGCAACTGCACAGCAGAATTGGCAGCCATGGCTGAAGTGAAGAAAGGAATGCGCTGCCACGAGGCAAGCAAAACTGAAAATGTGTTCTCTTTTGGGCACAACATAACACAGCAGTACAGGACGGCGTGACTGGATAAACTGGACTCCTGGACTGTGAATAGGGGACTTGTAGAAAAAGTGTACTCCTTATAGGGGATTGCGCGGCAGGATGAAGCTGATCAAAACTGAGTGGACTCCTGGACTCTGTATAGTGGATTTTGGACCAATGGACTCTATATAGGGTGCTGGACATCATATAGTGCACGGACTCTATACTGAGTCCTACATATATTCTCACGGTGGTGTTGCTGTTGTTGTTGTTTTGGTTGTTGTTGTTGTAGTTGTTGATGTTTTTGCTGTTGTTGTTGTTGTTGTTGTTGTTGCTGTTGTTGTTATTGTTGTTGTTGTTGTTGTTGTTTTTGTTGTTGTTGTTGTAGTTTTTGAATTTTGAAGTCTATATTCTCACGGTGGTGTTGCTGTTGTTGTGGTTTTGGTTGTTGTTGTTGTTGTTGTTGTTGTTGTTGTTGTTGTTGTTGTTGTTGTTGTTGTTTTTGAATTTTGAAGTCTATATTCTCACGGTGGTGTTGCTGTTATTGTTGTTTTGGTTGTTGTTGTTGTTGTAGTTGTTGATGTTTTTGCTGTTGTTGTTGTTGTTGTTGTTGTTGTTGCTGTTGTTGTTATTGTTGTTGTTGTTGTTGTTGTTGTTTTTGAATTTTGAAGTCTATATTCTCACGGTGGTGTTGCTGTTGTTGTTGTTTTGGTTGTGGTTGTTGTTGTAGTTGTTGATGTTATTGCTGTTGTTGTTGTCGTTGTTGCTGATTTTGTTATTGTTGTTGTTGTTGTTGTTGTTGTTTTTGAATTTTGAAGTCTATATTCTCACGGTGGTGTTGCTGTTGTTGTTGTTTTGGTTGTTGTTGTTGTTGTAGTTGTTGATGTTTTTGCTGTTGTTGTTGTTGTTGTTGTTGTTGTTGTTGTTGTTGCTGTTGTTGTTATTGTTGTTGTTGTTGTTGTTGTTGTTGTTGTTGTTGTTGTTGTTGTTGTTTTTGAATTTTGAAGTCTATATTCTCACCGTGGTGTTGCTGTTGTTGTTGTTTTGGTTGTTGTTGTTGTTGTAGTTGTTGATGTTTTTGCTGTTGTTGTTGTTGTTGTTGCTGTTGTTGTTATTGTTGTTGTTGTTGTTGTTGTTGTTGTTGTTGTTGTTGTTGTTGTTTTGAATTTTGAAGTCTATATTCTCACGGTGGTGTTGCTGTTGTTGTTATTTTGGTTGTTGTTGTTGTTGTTGTAGTTGTTGATGTTTTTGCTGTTGTTGTTGTTGTTGCTGTTGTTGTTATTGTTGTTGTTGTTGTTGTTGTTGTTGTTGTTGTTGTTGTTGTTGTTGTTGTTGTTGTTGTTGTTGTTGTTGTTGTTGTTTGAATTTTGAAGTCTATATTCTCACGGTGGTGTTGCTGTTGTTGTTGTTTTGGTTGTTGTTGTTGTTGTAGTTGTTGATGTTTTTGCTGTTGTTGTTGTTGTTGTTGTTGCTGTTGTTGTTATTGTTGTTGTTGTTGTTGTTGTTGTTGTTGTTGTTGTTGTTGTTTTTGAATTTTGAAGTCTATATTCTCACGGTGGTGTTGCTGTTGTTGTTGTTTTGGTTGTTGTTGTTGTTGTTGTAGTTGTTGATGTTTTTGCTGTTGTTGTTGTTGTTGTTGCTGTTGTTGTTATTGTTGTTGTTGTTGTTGTTGTTGTTGTTGTTGTTTTTGAATTTTGAAGTCTATATTCTCACGGTGGTGTTGCTGTTGTTGTTGTTTTGGTTGTTGTTGTTGTAGTTGTTGATGTTTTTGCTGTTGTTGTTGTTGTTGTTGTTGCTGTTGTTGTTATTGTTGTTGTTGTTGTTGTTTTTGTTGTTGTTGTTGTAGTTTTTGAATTTTGAAGTCTATATTCTCACGGTGGTGTTGCTGTTGTTGTGGTTTTGGTTGTTGTTGTTGTTGTAGTTGTTGATGTTTTTGCTGTTGTTGTTGTTGTTGCTGTTGTTGTTATAGTTGTTGTTGTTGTTGTTGTTTTTGAATTTTGAAGTCTATATTCTCACGGTGGTGTTGCTGTTGTTGTTATTTTGGTTGTTGTTGTTTTTGTAGTTGTTGATGTTTTTGCTGTTGTTGTTGTTGTTGTTGCTGTTGTTGTTATTGTTGTTGTTGTTGTTGTTGTTGTTGTTGTTGTTGTTGTTGTTGTTGTTTTTGAATTTTGAAGTCTATATTCTCACGGTGGTGTTGCTGTTATTGTTGTTTTGGTTGTTGTTGTTGTTGTAGTTGTTGATGTTTTTGCTGTTGTTGTTGTTCTTGTTGTTGCTGTTGTTGTTATTGTTGTTGTTGTTGTTGTTGTTGTTGTTGTTGTTGTTTTTGAATTTTGAAGTCTATATTCTCACGGTGGTGTTGCTGTTGTTGTTGTTTTGGTTGTGGTTTTTGTTGTAGTTGTTGATGTTTTTGCTGTTGTTGTTGTCGTTGTTGCTGATTTTGTTATTGTTGTTGTTGTTGTTGTTGTTGTTGTTGTTTTTGAATTTTGAAGTCTATATTCTCACGGTGGTGTTGCTGTTGTTGTTGTTTTGGTTGTTGTTGTTGTTGTAGTTGTCGATGTTTTTGCTGTTGTTGTTGTTGTTGTTGTTGTTGCTGTTGTTGTTATTGTTGTTGTTGTTGTTGTTGTTGTTGTTGTTGTTGTTGTTGTTGTTTTTGAATTTTGAAGTCTATATTCTCACCGTGGTGTTGCTGTTGTTGTTGTTTTGGTTGTTGTTGTTGTTGTAGTTGTTGATGTTTTTGCTGTTGTTGTTGTTGTTGTTGCTGTTGTTGTTATTGTTGTTGTTGTTGTTGTTGTTGTTGTTGTTGTTGTTGTTGTTGTTGTTGTTGTTGTTGTTGTTGTTGTTGTTTTTGAATTTTGAAGTCTATATTCTCACGGTGGTGTTGCTGTTGTTGTTATTTTGTTTGTTGTTGTTGTTGTTGTTGTTGTTGATGTTATTGCTGTTGTTGTTGTTGTTGTTGCTGTTGTTGTTATTGTTGTTGTTGTTGTTGTTGTTGTTGTTGTTGTTGTTGTTGTTGTTGTTGTTGTTGTTGTTGTTGTTGTTGTTGTTGTTTGAATTTTGAAGTCTATATTCTCACGGTGGTGTTGCTGTTGTTGTTTTGGTTTTTGTTGTTGTTGTAGTTGTTGATGTTTTGCTGTTGTTGTTGTTGTTGTTGTTGTTGCTGTTGTTGTTATTGTTGTTGTTGTTGTTGTTGTTGTTGTTGTTGTTGTTGTTGTTGTTGTTTTTGAATTTTGAAGTCTATATTCTCACGGTGGTGTTGCTGTTGTTGTTGTTTTGGTTGTGGTTGTTGTTGTAGTTGTTGATGTTTTTGCTGTTGTTGTTGTCGTTGTTGCTGATGTTGTTGTTATTGTTGTTGTTGTTGTTGTTGTTGTTGTTGTTGTTGTCGTTGTTGTTGTTGTTGTTGTTTTGGTTTTTGAATTTTGAAGTCTATATTCTCACGGTGGTGTTGCTGTTGTTGTTGTTTTGGTTGTTGTTGTTGTAGTTGTTGATGTTTTTGCTGTTGTTGTTGTTGTTGTTGCTGTTGTTGTTATTGTTGTTGTTGTTGTTGTTGTTGTTGTTGTTGTTGTTGTTGTTGTTGTTGTTGTTGTTGTTGTTGTTGTTGTTGTTGTTTTTGAATTTTGAAGTCTATATTCTCACGGTGGTGTTGCTGTTGTTGTTGTTTTGGTTGTTGTTGTTGTTG
>NC_088649.1:701285-721285 GCF_964019385.1 Sycon ciliatum | reverse complement strand
GTTATTGTTGTTGTTGTTGTTGTTGTTGTTGTTGTTGTTTTTGAATTTTGAAGTCTATATTCTCACGGTGGTGTTGCTGTTGTTGTTATTTTGGTTGTTGTTGTTTTTGTAGTTGTTGATGTTTTTGCTGTTGTTGTTGTTGTTGTTGCTGTTGTTGTTATTGTTGTTGTTGTTGTTGTTGTTGTTGTTTTTGAATTTTGAAGTCTATATTCTCACGGTGGTGTTGCTGTTATTGTTGTTTTGGTTGTTGTTGTTGTTGTAGTTGTTGATGTTTTTGCTGTTGTTGTTGTTGTTGTTGTTGTTGCTGTTATTGTTGTTGTTGTTGTTGTTGTTGTTTTTGAATTTTGAAGTCTATATTCTCACGGTGGTGTTGCTGTTGTTGTTGTTTTGGTTGTGGTTGTTGTTGTAGTTGTTGATGTTTTTGCTGTTGTTGTTGTCGTTGTTGCTGATTTTGTTATTGTTGTTGTTGTTGTTGTTGTTGTTGTTTTTGAATTTTGAAGTCTATATTCTCACGGTGGTGTTGCTGTTGTTGTTGTTTTGGTTGTTGTTGTTGTTGTAGTTGTTGATGTTTTTGCTGTTGTTGTTGTTGTTGTTGTTGCTGTTGTTGTTATTGTTGTTGTTGTTGTTGTTGTTGTTGTTGTTGTTGTTGTTGTTTTTGTTTTTGAATTTTGAAGTCTATATTCTCACCGTGGTGTTGCTGTTGTTGTTGTTTTGGTTGTTGTTGTTGTTGTAGTTGTTGATGTTTTTGCTGTTGTTGTTGTTGTTGTTGCTGTTGTTGTTATTGTTGTTGTTGTTGTTGTTGTTGTTGTTGCTGTTGTTGTTGTTGTTGTTGTTGTTTTTGAATTTTGAAGTCTATATTCTCACGGTGGTGTTGCTGTTGTTGTTATTTTGGTTGTTGTTGTTGTTGTTGTAGTTGTTGATGTTATTGCTGTTGTTGTTGTTGTTGTTGTTGTTGCTGTTATTGTTATTGTTGTTGTTGTTGTTGTTGTTGTTGTTGTTGTTGTTGTTGTTGTTGTTGTTTGAATTTTGAAGTCTATATTCTCACGGTGGTGTTGCTGTTGTTGTTTTGGTTTTTGTTGTTGTTGTAGTTGTTGATGTTTTGCTGTTGTTGTTGTTGTTGTTGTTGTTGCTGTTGTTGTTATTGTTGTTGTTGTTGTTGTTGTTGTTGTTGTTTTTGAATTTTGAAGTCTATATTCTCTCACGGTGGTGTTGCTGTTGTTGTTGTTTTGGTTGTGGTTGTTGTTGTAGTTGTTGATGTTTTTGCTGTTGTTGTTGTCGTTGTTGCTGATGTTGTTGTTGTTATTGTTGTTGTTGTTGTTGTTGTTGTTGTTGTCGTTGTTGTTGTTGTTGTTGTTTTGGTTTTTGAATTTTGAAGTCTATATTCTCACGGTGGTGTTGCTGTTGTTGTTGTTTTGGTTGTTGTTGTTGTAGTTGTTGATGTTTTTGCTGTTGTTGTTGTTGTTGTTGCTGTTGTTGTTATTGTTGTTGTTGTTGTTGTTGTTGTTGTTGTTGTTGTTGTTGTTGTTGTTGTTGTTGTTGTTGTTGTTGTTGTTGTTGTTGTTGTTGTTGTTTTTGAATTTTGAAGTCTATATTCTCACGGTGGTGTTGCTGTTGTTGTTGTTTTGGTTGTTGTTGTTGTTATTGTAGTTGTTGATGTTTTTGCTGTTGTTGTTGTTGTTGTTGCTGTTGTTGTTATTGTTGTTGTTGTTGTTGTTGTTGTTGTTGTTGTTTTTGAATTTTGAAGTCTATATTCTCACGGTGGTGTTGCTGTTGTTGTTGTTTTGGTTGTTGTTGTTGTTGTAGTTGTTGAAGTTTTTGCTGTTGTTGTTGTTGTTGTTGTTGTTGCTGTTGTTGTTATTGTACTTGTTGTTGTTGTTCTTGTTGTTGGTGTTGTTGTTGTGTTTGAATTTTGAAGTCTATATTCTCACGGTGGTGTTGCTGTTGTTGTTGTTTTGGTTGTTGTTGTTGTTGTAGTTGTTGATGTTTTTGCTGTTGTTGTTGTTGTTGTTGCTGTTGTTGTTATTGTTGTTGTTGTTGTTGTTGTTGTTGTTGTTGTTGTTGTTGTTGCTGTTGTTGTTATTGTTGTTGTTGTTGTTGTTGTTTTTGAATTTTGTAGTCTATATTCTCACGGTGGTGTTGCTGTTGTTGTTGTTTTGGTTGTGGTTGTTGTTGTAGTTGTTGATGTTTTTGCTGTTGTTGTTGTCGTTGTTGCTGATGTTGTTGTTATTGTTGTTGTTGTTGTTGTTGTTGTTGTTGTTGTTGTCGTTGTTGTTGTTGTTGTTGTTTTTGTTTTTGAATTTTGAAGTCTATATTCTCACGGTGGTGTTGCTGTTGTTGTTGTTTTGGTTGTTGTTGTTGTAGTTGTTGATGTTTTTGCTGTTGTTGTTGTTGTTGTTGTTGCTGTTGTTGTTATTGTTGTTGTTGTTGTTGTTGTTGTTGTTGTTGTTGTTGTTGTTGTTGTTGTTGTTGTTGTTTTTGAATTTTGAAGTCTATATTCTCACGGTGTTGTTGCTATTGTTGTTGTTTTGGTTGTTGTTGTTATTGTTGTAGTTGTTGATGTTTTTGCTGTTGTTGTTGTCGTTGTTGCTGTTGTTGTTATTGTTGTTGTTGTTGTTGTTGTTGTTGTTGTTGTTGTTTTTGAATTTTGAAGTCTATATTCTCACTGTGGTGTTGCTGTTGTTGTTGTTTTGGTTGTTGTTGTTGTTGTAGTTGTTGATGTTTTTGCTGTTGTTGTTGTTGTTGTTGTTGTTGTTGTTGTTGCTGTTGTTGTTATTGTTGTTGTTGTTGTTGTTGTTGTTGTTGGTGTTGTTGTTGTTTTTGAATTTTGAAGTCTATATTCTCACGGTGGTGTTGCTGTTGTTGTTGTTTTGGTTGTTGTTGTTGTTGTAGTTGTTGATGTTTTTGCTGTTGTTGTTGTTGTTGTTGCTGTTGTTGTTATTGTTGTTGTTGTTGTTGTTGTTGTTGTTGTTGTTGTTGTTGTTGTTGTTGTTGTTGTTGTTGTTGTTGTTGTTGTTGTTGTTGTTGTTGTTGTTGTTGTTTTTGAATTTTGAAGTCTATATTGTCACGGTGGTGTTGCTGTTGTTGTTGTTTTGGTTGTTGTTGTTGTTGTAGTTGTTGATGTTTTTGCTGTTGTTGTTGTTGTTGTTGCTGTTGTTGTTATTGTTGTTGTTGTTGTTGTTGTTGTTGTTGTTTTTGAATTTTGAAGTCTATATTCTCACGGTGGTGTTGCTGTTGTTGTGGTTTTGGTTGTTGTTGTTGTTGTAGTTGTTGATGTTTTTGCTGTTGTTGTTGTTGTTGCTGTTGTTGTTATTGTTGTTGTTGTTGTTGTTGTTGTTGTTGTTTTTGAATTTTGAAGTCTATATTCTCACGGTGGTGTTGCTGTTGTTGTTATTTTGGTTGTTGTTGTTTTTGTAGTTGTTGATGTTTTTGCTGTTGTAATTGTTGTTGTTGCTGTTGTTGTTATTGTTGTTGTTGTTGTTGTTGTTGTTGTTGTTGTTGTTGTTTTTGAATTTTGAAGTCTATATTCTCACGGTGATGTTGCTGTTGTTGTTGTTTTGGTTGTTGTTGTTGTTGTTGTAGTTGTAGATGTTTTTGCTGTTGTTGTTGTTGTTGTTGTTGCTGTTGTTGTTATTGTTGTTGTTGTTGTTGTTGTTGTTGTTGTTGTTGTTTTTGAATTTTGAAGTCTATATTCTCACGGTGGTGTTGCTGTTGTTGTTGTTTTGGTTGTGGTTGTTGTTGTAGTTGTTGATGTTTTTGCTGTTGTTGTTGTCGTTGTTGCTGATTTTGTTATTGTTGTTGTTGTTGTTGTTGTTGTTTTTGAATTTTGAAGTCTATATTCTCACGGTGGTGTTGCTGTTGTTGTTGTTTTGGTTGTTGTTGTTGTTGTAGTTGTTGATGTTTTTGCTGTTGTTGTTGTTGTTGTTGTTGTTGTTGTTGTTGTTGCTGTTGTTGTTATTGTTGTTGTTGTTGTTGTTGTTGTTGTTGTTGTTGTTGTTTTTGAATTTGAAGTCTATATTCTCACCGTGGTGTTGCTGTTGTTGTTGTTTTGGTTGTTGTTGTTGTTGTTGTAGTTGTTGATGTTTTTGCTGTTGTTGTTGTTGTTGTTGCTGTTGTTGTTATTGTTGTTGTTGTTGTTGTTGTTGTTGTTGTTGTAGTTGTTGTTGTTGTTTTTGAATTTTGAAGTCTATATTCTCACGGTGGTGTTGCTGTTGTTGTTATTTTGGTTGTTGTTGTTGTTGTTGTAGTTGTTGATGTTATTGCTGTTGTTGTTGTTGTTGTTGCTGTTGTTGTTATTGTTGTTGTTGTTGTTGTTGTTGTTGTTGTTGTTGTTGTTGTTGTTGTTGTTGTTGTTGTTGTTGTTGTTGTTTGAATTTTGAAGTCTATATTCTCACGGTGGTGTTGCTGTTGTTGTTTTGGTTGTTGTTGTTGTTGTAGTTGTTGATGTTTTTGCTGTTGTTGTTGTTGTTGTTGTTGTTGTTGTTGCTGTTGTTGTTATTGTTGTTGTTGTTGTTGTTGTTGTTTTTGAATTTTGAAGTCTATATTCTCACGGTGGTGTTGCTGTTGTTGTTGTTTTGGTTGTGGTTGTTGTTGTAGTTGTTGATGTTTTTGCTGTTGTTGTTGTCGTTGTTGCTGATGTTGTTGTTATTGTTGTTGTTGTTGTTGTTGTTGTTGTCGTTGTTGTTGTTGTTGTTGTTTTTGTTTTTGAATTTTGAAGTCTATATTCTCACGGTGGTGTTGCTGTTGTTGTTGTTTTGGTTGTTGTTGTTGTAGTTGTTGATGTTTTTGCTGTTGTTGTTGTTGTTGTTGCTGTTGTTGTTATTGTTGTTGTTGTTGTTGTTGTTGTTGTTGTTGTTGTTGTTGTTGTTGTTGTTGTTGTTGTTGTTGTTTTTGAATTTTGAAGTCTATATTCTCACGGTGGTGTTGCTGTTGTTGTTGTTTTGGTTGTTGTTGTTGTTGTTGTAGTTGTTGATGTTTTTGCTGTTGTTGTTGTTGTTGTTGCTGTTGTTGTTATTGTTGTTGTTGTTGTTGTTGTTGTTGTTGTTTTTGAATTTTGAAGTCTATATTCTCACGGTGGTGTTGCTGTTGTTGTTGTTTTGGTTGTTGTTGTTGTTGTAGTTGTTGAAGTTTTTGCTGTTGTTGTTGTTGTTGTTGTTGTTGTTGTTGTTGCTGTTGTTGTTATTGTACTTGTTGTTGTTGTTGTTGTTGTTGTTGTTGTTGTTGGTGTTGTTGTTGTTTTTGAATTTTGAAGTCTATATTCTCACGGTGGTGTTGCTGTTGTTGTTGTTTTGGTTGTTGTTGTTGTTGTAGTTGTTGATGTTTTTGCTGTTGTTGTTGTTGTTGTTGCTGTTGTTGTTATTGTTGTTGTTGTTGTTGTTGTTGTTGTTGTTGTTGTTGTTGTTGTTGTTGTTGTTGTTGTTGTTGTTGTTGTTGTTGTTGTTGTTGTTGTTGTTGTTGTTGTTGTTGTTGTTGTTGTTGTTGTTGTTGTTGTTGTTGTTGTTGTTGTTTTTGAATTTTGAAGTCTATATTCTCACGGTGGTGTTGCTGTTGTTGTTGTTTTGGTTGTTGTTGTTGTTGTAGTTGTTGATGTTTTTGCTGTTGTTGTTGTTGTTGTTGCTGTTGTTGTTATTGTTGTTGTTGTTGTTGTTGTTGTTGTTGTTGTTGTTGTTGTTTTTGAATTTTGAAGTCTATATTCTCACGGTGGTGTTGCTGTTGTTGTTGTTTTGGTTGTTGTTGTTGTTGTTGTAGTTGTTGATGTTTTTGCTGTTGTTGTTGTTGTTGTTGCTGTTGTTGTTATTGTTGTTGTTGTTGTTGTTGTTGTTGTTGTTGTTTTTGAATTTTGAAGTCTATATTCTCACGGTGGTGTTGCTGTTGTTGTTGTTTTGGTTGTTGTTGTTGTAGTTGTTGATGTTTTTGCTGTTGTTGTTGTTGTTGTTGTTGTTGCTGTTGTTGTTATTGTTGTTGTTGTTGTTGTTGTTGTTGTAGTTTTTGAATTTTGAAGTCTATATTCTCACGGTGGTGTTGCTGTTGTTGTGGTTTTGGTTGTTGTTGTTGTTGTAGTTGTTGATGTTTTTGCTGTTGTTGTTGTTGTTGCTGTTGTTGTTATTGTTGTTGTTGTTGTTGTTGTTGTTGTTGTTGTTGTTGTTGTTGTTGTTGTTGTTGTTGTTGTTGTTTTTGAATTTTGAAGTCTATATTCTCACGGTGGTGTTGCTGTTGTTGTTATTTTGGTTGTTGTTGTTTTTGTAGTTGTTGATGTTTTTGCTGTTGTTGTTGTTGTTGTTGTTGTTGCTGTTGTTGTTATTGTTGTTGTTGTTGTTGTTGTTGTTGTTGTTGTTGTTGTTGTTTTTGAATTTTGAAGTCTATATTCTCACGGTGGTGTTGCTGTTATTGTTGTTTTGGTTGTTGTTGTTGTTGTAGTTGTTGATGTTTTTGCTGTTGTTGTTGTTGTTGTTGTTGTTGCTGTTGTTGTTATTGTTGTTGTTGTTGTTGTTGTTGTTTTTGAATTTTGAAGTCTATTTTCTCACGGTGGTGTTGCTGTTGTTGTTGTTTTGGTTGTGGTTGTTGTTGTAGTTGTTGATGTTTTTGCTGTTGTTGTTGTCGTTGTTGCTGATTTTGTTATTGTTGTTGTTGTTGTTGTTTTTGAATTTTGAAGTCTATATTCTCACGGTGGTGTTGCTGTTGTTGTTGTTTTGGTTGTTGTTGTTGTTGTAGTTGTTGATGTTTTTGCTGTTGTTGTTGTTGTTGTTGTTGTTGTTGTTGTTGCTGTTGTTGTTATTGTTGTTGTTGTTGTTGTTGTTGTTGTTGTTGTTGTTGTTGTTGTTGTTGTTGTTGTTGTTGTTGTTGTTGTTGTTGTTGTTGTTGTTGTTTTTGAATTTTGAAGTCTATATTCTCACCGTGGTGTTGCTGTTGTTGTTGTTTTGGTTGTTGTTGTTGTTGTAGTTGTTGATGTTTTTGCTGTTGTTGTTGTTGTTGTTGTTGTTGCTGTTGTTGTTATTGTTGTTGTTGTTGTTGTTGTTGTTGTTGTTGTTGTTGTTGTTGTTGTTGTTGTTGTTGTTGTTGTTGTTGTTGTTGTTGTTGTTGTTTTTGAATTTTGAAGTCTATATTCTCACGGTGGTGTTGCTGTTGTTGTTATTTTGGTTGTTGTTGTTGTTGTTGTAGTTGTTGATGTTATTGCTGTTGTTGTTGTTGTTGTTGCTGTTGTTGTTATTGTTGTTGTTGTTGTTGTTGTTGTTGTTGTTGTTGTTGTTGTTGTTGTTGTTGTTGTTGTTGTTGTTTTGAATTTTGAAGTCTATATTCTCACGGTGGTGTTGCTGTTGTTGTTTTGGTTTTTGTTGTTGTTGTAGTTGTTTATGTTTTGCTGTTGTTGTTGTTGTTGTTGTTGCTGTTGTTGTTATTGTTGTTGTTGTTGTTGTTTTTGTTGTTGTTGTTTTTGAATTTTGAAGTCTATATTCTCACGGTGCTGTTGCTGTTGTTGTTGTTTTGGTTGTGGTTGTTGTTGTAGTTGTTGATGTTTTTGCTGTTGTTGTTGTCGTTGTTGCTGATGTTGGTGTTATTGTTGTTGTTGTTGTTGTTGTTGTTGTTGTTGTCGTTGTTGTTGTTGTTTTTGTTTTTGAATTTTGAAGTCTATATTCTCACGGTGGTGTTGCTGTTGTTGTTGTTTTGGTTGTTGTTGTTGTTGTTGTAGTTGTTGATGTTTTTGCTGTTGTTGTTGTTGTTGTTGCTGTTGTTGTTATTGTTGTTGTTGTTGTTGTTGTTGTTTTTGAATTTTGAAGTCTATATTCTCACGGTGGTGTTGCTGTTGTTGTTGTTTTGGTTGTTGTTGTTGTTGTAGTTGTTGAAGTTTTTGCTGTTGTTGTTGTTGTTGTTGTTGTTGTTGCTGTTGTTGTTATTGTACTTGTTGTTGTTGTTGTTGTTGGTGTTGTTGTTGTTTTTGAATTTTGAAGTCTATATTCTCACGGTGGTGTTGCTGTTGTTGTTGTTTTGGTTGTTGTTGTTGTTGTAGTTGTTGATGTTTTTGCTGTTGTTGTTGTTGTTGTTGCTGTTGTTGTTATTGTTGTTGTTGTTGTTGTTGTTGTTGTTGTTGTTGTTGCTGTTGTTGTTATTGTTGTTGTTGTTGTTGTTGTTGTTGTTGTTTTTGAATTTTGAAGTCTATATTCTCACGGTGGTGTTGCTGTTGTTGTTGTTTTGGTTGTGGTTGTTGTTGTAGTTGTTGATGTTTTTGCTGTTGTTGTTGTCGTTGTTGCTGATGTTGTTGTTATTGTTGTTGTTGTTGTTGTTGTTGTTGTTGTTGTCGTTGTTGTTGTTGTTGTTGTTTTTGTTTTTGAATTTTGAAGTCTATATTCTCACGGTGGTGTTGCTGTTGTTGTTGTTTTGGTTGTTGTTGTTGTAGTTGTTGATGTTTTTGCTGTTGTTGTTGTTGTTGTTGCTGTTGTTGTTATTGTTGTTGTTGTTGTTGTTGTTGTTGTTGTTGTTGTTGTTGTTGTTGTTGTTGTTGTTGTTGTTGTTGTTGTTGTTTTTGAATTTTGAAGTCTATATTCTCACGGTGTTGTTGCTATTGTTGTTGTTTTGGTTGTTGTTGTTGTTGTTGTAGTTGTTGATGTTTTTGCTGTTGTTGTTGTTGTTGTTGCTGTTGTTGTTATTGTTGTTGTTGTTGTTGTTGTTGTTGTTGTTGTTGTTTTTGAATTTTGAAGTCTATATTCTCACGGTGGTGTTGCTGTTGTTGTTGTTTTGGTTGTTGTTGTTGTTGTAGTTGTTGATGTTTTTGCTGTTGTTGTTGTTGTTGTTGTTGTTGTTGTTGCTGTTGTTGTTATTGTTGTTGTTGTTGTTGTTGGTGTTGTTGTTGTTTTTGAATTTTGAAGTCTATATTCTCACGGTGGTGTTGCTGTTGTTGTTGTTTTGGTTGTTGTTGTTGTTGTAGTTGTTGATGTTTTTGCTGTTGTTGTTGTTGTTGTTGCTGTTGTTGTTATTGTTGTTGTTGTTGTTGTTGTTGTTGTTGTTGTTGTTGTTGTTGTTGTTGTTGTTGTTGTTTTTGAATTTTGAAGTCTATATTCTCACGGTGGTGTTGCTGTTGTTGTTGTTTTGGTTGTTGTTGTTGTTGTAGTTGTTGATGTTTTTGCTGTTGTTGTTGTTGTTGTTGTTGTTGCTGTTGTTGTTATTGTTGTTGTTGTTGTTGTTGTTGTTGTTGTTTTTGAATTTTGAAGTCTATATTCTCACGGTGGTGTTGCTGTTGTTGTGGTTTTGGTTGTTGTTGTTGTTGTAGTTGTTGATGTTTTTGCTGTTGTTGTTGTTGTTGCTGTTGTTGTTATTGTTGTTGTTGTTGTTGTTGTTGTTGTTGTTGTTTTTGAATTTTGAAGTCTATATTCTCACGGTGGTGTTGCTGTTGTTGTTATTTTGGTTGTTGTTGTTTTTGTAGTTGTTGATGTTTTTGCTGTTGTTGTTGTTGTTGTTGCTGTTGTTGTTATTGTTGTTGTTGTTGTTGTTGTTGTTGTTGTTGTTTTTGAATTTTGAAGTCTATATTCTCACGGTGGTGTTGCTGTTATTGTTGTTTTGGTTGTTGTTGTTGTTGTTGTAGTTGTTGATGTTTTTGCTGTTGTTGTTGTTGTTGTTGTTGTTGCTGTTGTTGTTATTGTGTTTGTTGTTGTTGTTGTTGTTGTTTTTGAATTTTGAAGTCTATATTCTCACGGTGGTGTTGCTGTTGTTGTTGTTTTGGTTGTGTTTGTTGTTGTAGTTGTTGATGTTTTTGCTGTTGTTGTCGTTGTTGCTGATTTTGTTATTGTTGTTGTTGTTGTTGTTGTTGTTGTTGTTTTTGAATTTTGAAGTCTATATTCTCACGGTGGTGTTGCTGTTGTTGTTGTTTTGGTTGTTGTTGTTGTTGTAGTTGTTGATGTTTTTGCTGTTGTTGTTGTTGTTGTTGTTGTTGTTGTTGTTGTTGTTGTTGCTGTTGTTGTTATTGTTGTTGTTGTTGTTGTTGTTGTTGTTGTTGTTGTTGTTGTTGTTTTTGAATTTTGAAGTCTATATTCTCACCGTGGTGTTGCTGTTGTTGTTGTTTTGGTTGTTGTTGTTGTTGTAGTTGTTGATGTTTTTGCTGTTGTTGTTGTTGTTGTTGCTGTTGTTGTTATTGTTGTTGTTGTTGTTGTTGTTGTTGTTGTTGTTGTTGTTGTTGTTGTTGTTGTTGTTGTTGTTGTTTTTGAATTTTGAAGTCTATATTCTCACGGTGGTGTTGCTGTTGTTGTTATTTTGGTTGTTGTTGTTGTTGTTGTTGTAGTTGTTGATGTTATTGCTGTTGTTGTTGTCGTTGTTGTTGTTGCTGTTGTTGTTATTGTTGTTGTTGTTGTTGTTGTTGTTGTTGTTGTTGTTGTTGTTGTTGTTTTTGAATTTTGAAGTCTATATTCTCACGGTGGTGTTGCTGTTGTTGTTTTGGTTGTTGTTGTTGTTGTAGTTGTTGATGTTTTTGCTGTTGTTGTTGTTGTTGTTGTTGCTGTTGTTGTTATTGTTGTTGTTGTTGTTGTTGTTGTTGTTGTTGTTGTTTTTGAATTTTGAAGTCTATATTCTCACGGTGGTGTTGCTGTTGTTGTTGTTTTGGTTGTGGTTGTTGTTGTAGTTGTTGATGTTTTTGCTGTTGTTGTTGTCGTTGTTGCTGATGTTGTTGTTATTGTTGTTGTTGTTGTTGTTGTTGTTGTTGTTGTTGTTGTTGTTGTTGTTGTTGTTGTTGTTGTTGTTGTTGTTGTTGTTGTTTTTGAATTTTGAAGTCTATATTCTCACGGTGGTGTTGCTGTTGTTGTTTTGGTTTTTGTTGTTGTTGTAGTTGTTTATGTTTTGCTGTTGTTGTTGTTGTTGTTGTTGCTGTTGTTGTTATTGTTGTTGTTGTTGTTGTTGTTGTTGTTGTTGTTTTTGAATTTTGAAGTCTATATTCTCACGGTGGTGTTGCTGTTGTTGTTGTTTTGGTTGTGGTTGTTGTTGTAGTTGTTGATGTTTTTGCTGTTGTTGTTGTCGTTGTTGCTGATGTTGGTGTTATTGTTGTTGTTGTTGTTGTTGTTGTTGTTGTTGTTGTTGTCGTTGTTGTTGTTGTTTTTGTTTTTGAATTTTGAAGTCTATATTCTCACGGTGGTGTTGCTGTTGTTGTTGTTTTGGTTGTTGTTGTTGTTGTTGTAGTTGTTGATGTTTTTGCTGTTGTTGTTGTTGTTGCTGTTGTTGTTATTGTTGTTGTTGTTGTTTTTGAATTTTGAAGTCTATATTCTCACGGTGGTGTTGCTGTTGTTGTTGTTTTGGTTGTTGTTGTTGTTGTAGTTGTTGAAGTTTTTGCTGTTGTTGTTGTTGTAGTTGTTGAAGTTTTTGCTGTTGTTGTTGTTGTTGTTGTTGTTGTTGCTGTTGTTGTTATTGTACTTGTTGTTGTTGTTGTTGTTGGTGTTGTTGTTGTTTTTGAATTTTGAAGTCTATATTCTCACGGTGGTGTTGCTGTTGTTGTTGTTTTGGTTGTTGTTGTTGTTGTAGTTGTTGATGTTTTTGCTGTTGTTGTTGTTGTTGTTGCTGTTGTTGTTATTGTTGTTGTTGTTGTTGTTGTTGTTGTTGTTGTTGTTGCTGTTGTTGTTATTGTTGTTGTTGTTGTTGTTGTTTTTGAATTTTGAAGTCTATATTCTCACGGTGGTGTTGCTGTTGTTGTTGTTTTGGTTGTGGTTGTTGTTGTAGTTGTTGATGTTTTTGCTGTTGTTGTTGTCGTTGTTGCTGATGTTGTTGTTATTGTTGTTGTTGTTGTTGTTGTTGTTGTTGTTGTTGTCGTTGTTGTTGTTGTTGTTGTTTTTGTTTTTGAATTTTGAAGTCTATATTCTCACGGTGGTGTTGCTGTTGTTGTTGTTTTGGTTGTTGTTGTTGTAGTTGTTGATGTTTTTGCTGTTGTTGTTGTTGTTGTTGCTGTTGTTGTTATTGTTGTTGTTGTTGTTGTTGTTGTTGTTGTTGTTGTTGTTGTTGTTGTTGTTGTTGTTGTTGTTGTTGTTGTTGTTGTTGTTGTTTTTGAATTTTGAAGTCTATATTCTCACGGTGTTGTTGCTATTGTTGTTGTTTTGGTTGTTGTTGTTGTTGTTGTAGTTGTTGATGTTTTTGCTGTTGTTGTTGTTGTTGTTGCTGTTGTTGTTATTGTTGTTGTTGTTGTTGTTGTTGTTGTTGTTTTTGAATTTTGAAGTCTATATTCTCACGGTGGTGTTGCTGTTGTTGTTGTTTTGGTTGTTGTTGTTGTTGTAGTTGTTGATGTTTTTGCTGTTGTTGTTGTTGTTGTTGTTGTTGTTGTTGCTGTTGTTGTTATTGTTGTTGTTGTTGTTGTTGTTGTTGTTGGTGTTGTTGTTGTTTTTGAATTTTGAAGTCTATATTCTCACGGTGGTGTTGCTGTTGTTGTTGTTTTGGTTGTTGTTGTTGTTGTAGTTGTTGATGTTTTTGCTGTTGTTGTTGTTGTTGTTGCTGTTGTTGTTATTGTTGTTGTTGTTGTTGTTGTTGTTGTTGTTGTTGTTGTTGTTGTTGTTGTTGTTGTTGTTGTTTTTGAATTTTGAAGTCTATATTCTCACGGTGGTGTTGCTGTTGTTGTTGTTTTGGTTGTTGTTGTTGTTGTAGTTGTTGATGTTTTTGCTGTTGTTGTTGTTGTTGTTGTTGCTGTTGTTGTTATTGTTGTTGTTGTTGTTGTTGTTGTTGTTTTTGAATTTTGAAGTCTATATTCTCACGGTGGTGTTGCTGTTGTTGTGGTTTTGGTTGTTGTTGTTGTTGTAGTTGTTGATGTTTTTGCTGTTGTTGTTGTTGTTGCTGTTGTTGTTATTGTTGTTGTTGTTGTTGTTGTTGTTGTTGTTGTTGTTGTTGTTTTTGAATTTTGAAGTCTATATTCTCACGGTGGTGTTGCTGTTGTTGTTATTTTGGTTGTTGTTGTTTTTGTAGTTGTTGATGTTTTTGCTGTTGTTGTTGTTGTTGTTGCTGTTGTTGTTATTGTTGTTGTTGTTGTTGTTGTTGTTGTTGTTGTTGTTGTTTTTGAATTTTGAAGTCTATATTCTCACGGTGGTGTTGCTGTTATTGTTGTTTTGGTTGTTGTTGTTGTTGTTGTAGTTGTTGATGTTTTTGCTGTTGTTGTTGTTGTTGTTGTTGTTGCTGTTGTTGTTATTGTGTTTGTTGTTGTTGTTGTTGTTGTTTTTGAATTTTGAAGTCTATATTCTCACGGTGGTGTTGCTGTTGTTGTTGTTTTGGTTGTGTTTGTTGTTGTAGTTGTTGATGTTTTTGCTGTTGTTGTTGTCGTTGTTGCTGATTTTGTTATTGTTGTTGTTGTTGTTGTTGTTGTTTTTGAATTTTGAAGTCTATATTCTCACGGTGGTGTTGCTGTTGTTGTTGTTTTGGTTGTTGTTGTTGTTGTAGTTGTTGATGTTTTTGCTGTTGTTGTTGTTGTTGTTGTTGTTGTTGTTGCTGTTGTTGTTATTGTTGTTGTTGTTGTTGTTGTTGTTGTTGTTGTTGTTGTTTTTGAATTTTGAAGTCTATATTCTCACCGTGGTGTTGCTGTTGTTGTTGTTTTGGTTGTTGTTGTTGTTGTAGTTGTTGATGTTTTTGCTGTTGTTGTTGTTGTTGTTGTTGCTGTTGTTGTTATTGTTGTTGTTGTTGTTGTTGTTGTTGTTGTTGTTGTTGTTGTTGTTGTTGTTGTTTTTGAATTTTGAAGTCTATATTCTCACGGTGGTGTTGCTGTTGTTGTTATTTTGGTTGTTGTTGTTGTTGTTGTAGTTGTTGATGTTATTGCTGTTGTTGTTGTCGTTGTTGTTGTTGCTGTTGTTGTTATTGTTGTTGTTGTTGTTGTTGTTGTTGTTGTTGTTGTTGTTTTTGAATTTTGAAGTCTATATTCTCACGGTGGTGTTGCTGTTGTTGTTTTGGTTGTTGTTGTTGTTGTAGTTGTTGATGTTTTTGCTGTTGTTGTTGTTGTTGTTGTTGCTGTTGTTGTTATTGTTGTTGTTGTTGTTGTTGTTGTTGTTGTTGTTGTTGTTTTTGAATTTTGAAGTCTATATTCTCACGGTGGTGTTGCTGTTGTTGTTGTTTTGGTTGTGGTTGTTGTTGTAGTTGTTGATGTTTTTGCTGTTGTTGTTGTCGTTGTTGCTGATGTTGTTGTTATTGTTGTTGTTGTTGTTGTTGTTGTTGTTGTTGTTGTTGTTGTTGTTGTTGTTGTTGTTGTTGTTGTTGTTGTTGTCGTTTTTGTTGTTGTTGTTGTTTTTGTTTTTGAATTTTGAAGTCTATATTCTCACGGTGGTGTTGCTGTTGTTGTTGTTTTGGTTGTTGTTGTTGTAGTTGTTGATGTTTTTGCTGTTGTTGTTGTTGTTGTTGCTGTTGTTGTTATTGTTGTTGTTGTTGTTGTTGTTGTTGTTGTTGTTGTTGTTGTTGTTGTTGTTGTTGTTGTTGTTGTTGTTGTTGTTGTTGTTGTTTTTGAATTTTGAAGTCTATATTCTCACGGTGGTGTTGCTGTTGTTGTTGTTTTGGT
This sequence comes from Sycon ciliatum, assembly GCF_964019385.1. Lineage (NCBI taxonomy): Eukaryota > Metazoa > Porifera > Calcarea > Leucosolenida > Sycettidae > Sycon > Sycon ciliatum. The sequence goes on along the minus strand of NC_088649.1, from coordinate 706,806 downwards.
TGTTGTTGTTGTTGTTGTAGTTGTTGATGTTTTTGCTGTTGTTGTTGTTGTTGTTGCTGTTGTTGTTATTGTTGTTGTTGTTGTTGTTGTTGTTGTTGTTGTTGTTTTTGAATTTTGAAGTCTATATTCTCACAGTGGTGTTGCTGTTGTTGTTGTTTTGGTTGTTGTTGTTGTTGTAGTTGTTGAAGTTTTTGCTGTTGTTGTTGTTGTTGTTGTTGTTGTTGCTGTTGTTGTTATTGTACTTGTTGTTGTTGTTGTTGTTGTTGTTGTTGTTGGTGTTGTTGTTGTTTTTGAATTTTGAAGTCTATATTCTCACGGTGGTGTTGCTGTTGTTGTTGTTTTGGTTGTTGTTGTTGTTGTAGTTGTTGATGTTTTTGCTGTTGTTGTTGTTGTTGTTGTTGTTGCTGTTGTTGTTATTGTTGTTGTTGTTGTTGTTGTTGTTGTTGTTGTTGTTGTTGTTGTTGTTGTTGTTGTTGTTGTTGTTGTTTTTGAATTTTGAAGTCTATATTCTCACGGTGGTGTTGCTGTTGTTGTTGTTTTGGTTGTTGTTGTTGTTGTAGTTGTTGATGTTTTTGCTGTTGTTGTTGTTGCTGTTGTTGTTATTGTTGTTGTTGTTGTTGTTGTTGTTGTTGTTGTTTTTGAATTTTTCAAGTCTATATTCTCACGGTGGTGTTGCTGTTGTTGTTGTTTTGGTTGTTGTTGTTGTTGTTGTAGTTGTTGATGTTTTTGCTGTTGTTGTTGTTGTTGTTGCTGTTGTTGTTATTGTTGTTGTTGTTGTTGTTGTTGTTGTTGTTGTTGTTGTTTTTGAATTTTGAAGTCTATATTCTCACGGTGGTGTTGGTGTTGTTGTTGTTTTGGTTGTTGTTGTTGTTGTTGTAGTTGTTGATGTTTTTGCTGTTGTTGTTGTTGTTGTTGCTGTTGTTGTTATTGTTGTTGTTGTTGTTGTTGTTGTTGTTTTTGAATTTTGAAGTCTATATTCTCACGGTGGTGTTGCTGTTGTTGTTGTTTTGGTTGTTGTTGTTGTTGTTGTAGTTGTTGATGTTTTTGCTGTTGTTGTTGATGTTTTTGCTGTTGTTGTTGTTGTTGTTGTTGTTGTTGTTGCTGTTGTTGTTATTGTTGTTGTTGTTGTTGTTGTTGTTGTTGTTGTTGTTGTTGTTGTTGTTGTTGTTGTTGTTTTTGAATTTTGAAGTCTTTATTCTCACCGTGGTGTTGCTGTTGTTGTTGTTGTTTTGGTTGTTGTTGTTGTTGTAGTTGTTGATGTTTTTGCTGTTGTTGTTGTTGTTGTTGTTGTTGCTGTTGTTGTTATTGTTGTTGTTGTTGTTGTTGTTGTTGTTGTTGTTGTTGTTGTTGTTTTTGAATTTTGAAGTCTATATTCTCACGGTGGTGTTGCTGTTGTTGTTATTTTGGTTGTTGTTGTTGTTGTTGTAGTTGTTGATGTTATTGCTGTTGTTGTTGTTGTTGTTGCTGTTGTTGTTATTGTTGTTGTTGTTGTTGTTGTTGTTGTTGTTGTTGTTGTTGTTGTTGTTGTTGTTGTTGTTGTTGTTGTTGTTGTTGTTGTTTTTGAATTTTGAAGTCTATATTCTCACGGTGGTGTTGCTGTTGTTGTTTTGGTTTTTGTTGTTGTTGTAGTTGTTGATGTTTTGCTGTTGTTGTTGTTGTTGTTGTTGCTGTTGTTGTTATTGTTGTTGTTGTTGTTGTTGTTGTTGTTTTTGAATTTTGAAGTCTATATTCTCACGGTGGTGTTGCTGTTGTTGTTGTTTTGGTTGTGGTTGTTGTTGTAGTTGTTGATGTTTTTGCTGTTGTTGTTGTCGTTGTTGCTGATGTTGTTGTTATTGTTGTTGTTGTTGTTGTTGTTGTTGTTGTTGTTGTTGTTGTCGTTGTTGTTGTTGTTGTTGTTTTTGTTTTTGAATTTTGAAGTCTATATTCTCACGGTGGTGTTGCTGTTGTTGTTGTTTTGGTTGTTGTTGTTGTAGTTGTTGATGTTTTTGCTGTTGTTGTTGTTGTTGTTGCTGTTGTTGTTATTGTTGTTGTTGTTGTTGTTGTTGTTGTTGTTGTTGTTGTTGTTGTTGTTGTTGTTGTTGTTGTTGTTGTTGTTGTTGTTGTTTTTGAATTTTGAAGTCTATATTCTCACGGTGGTGTTGCTGTTGTTGTTGTTTTGGTTGTTGTTGTTGTTGTTGTAGTTGTTGATGTTTTTGCTGTTGTTGTTGTTGTTGTTGCTGATGTTGTTATTGTTGTTGTTGTTGTTGTTGTTGTTGTTGTTTTTGAATTTTGAAGTCTATATTCTCACGGTGGTGTTGCTGTTGTTGTTGTTTTGGTTGTTGTTGTTGTTGTAGTTGTTGAAGTTTTTGCTGTTGTTGTTGTTGTTGTTGTTGTTGTTGCTGTTGTTGTTATTGTACTTGTTGTTGTTGGTGTTGTTGGTGGTGTTGTTGTTGTTTTTGAATTTTGAAGTCTATATTCTCACGGTGGTGTTGCTGTTGTTGTTGTTTTGGTTGTTGTTGTTGTTGTAGTTGTTGATGTTTTTGCTGTTGTTGTTGTTGTTGTTGTTGCTGTTGTTGTTATTGTTGTTGTTGTTGTTTTTGTTGTTGTTGTTGTTGTTGCTGTTGTTGTTATTGTTGTTGTTGTTGTTGTTGTTTTTGAATTTTGAAGTCTATATTCTCACGGTGGTGTTGCTGTTGTTGTTGTTTTGGTTGTGGTTGTTGTTGTAGTTGTTGATGTTTTTGCTGTTGTTGTTGTCGTTGTTGCTGATGTTGTTGTTATTGTTGTTGTTGTTGTTGTTGTTGTTGTCGTTGTTGTTGTTGTTTTTGTTTTTGAATTTTGAAGTCTATATTCTCACGGTGGTGTTGCTGTTGTTGTTGTTTTGGTTGTTGTTGTTGTAGTTGTTGATGTTTTTGCTGTTGTTGTTGTTGCTGTTGTTGTTATTGTTGTTGTTGTTGTTGTTGTTGTTGTTGTTGTTGTTGTTTTTGAATTTTGAAGTCTATATTCTCACGGTGTTGTTGCTATTGTTGTTGTTTTGGTTGTTGTTGTTGTTGTTGTAGTTGTTGATGTTTTTGCTGTTGTTGTTGTTGTTGTTGCTGTTGTTGTTATTGTTGTTGTTGTTGTTGTTGTTGTTGTTGTTGTTGTTGTTGTTGTTGTTTTTGAATTTTGAAGTCTATATTCTCACGGTGGTGTTGCTGTTGTTGTTGTTTTGGTTGTTGTTGTTGTTGTAGTTGTTGATGTTTTTGCTGTTGTTGTTGTTGTTGTTGTTGTTGTTGTTGCTGTTGTTGTTATTGTTGTTGTTGTTGTTGTTGTTGTTGTTGGTGGTGTTGTTGTTGTTTTTGAATTTTGAAGTCTATATTCTCACGGTGGTGTTGCTGTTGTTGTTGTTTTGGTTGTTGTTGTTGTTGTAGTTGTTGATGTTTTTGCTGTTGTTGTTGTTGTTGTTGCTGTTGTTGTTATTGTTGTTGTTGTTGTTGTTGTTGTTGTTGTTGTTGTTGTTGTTGTTGTTGTTGTTGTTGTTGTTGTTGTTGTTTTTGAATTTTGAAGTCTATATTCTCACGGTGGTGTTGCTGTTGTTGTTGTTTTGGTTGTTGTTGTTGTTGTAGTTGTTGATGTTTTTGCTGTTGTTGTTGTTGTTGTTGTTGCTGTTGTTGTTATTGTTGTTGTTGTTGTTGTTGTTGTTGTTTTTGAATTTTGAAGTCTATATTCTCACGGTGGTGTTGCTGTTGTTGTGGTTTTGGTTGTTGTTGTTGTTGTAGTTGTTGATGTTTTTGCTGTTGTTGTTGTTGTTGCTGTTGTTGTTATTGTTGTTGTTGTTGTTGTTGTTGTTGTTGTTGTTGTTGTTGTTGTTGTTTTTGAATTTTGAAGTCTATATTCTCACGGTGGTGTTGCTGTTGTTGTTATTTTGGTTGTTGTTGTTTTTGTAGTTGTTGATGTTTTTGCTGTTGTTGTTGTTGTTGTTGCTGTTGTTGTTATTGTTGTTGTTGTTGTTGTTGTTGTTGTTGTTGTTGTTGTTTTTGAATTTGGAAGTCTATATTCTCACGGTGGTGTTGCTGTTATTGTGGTTTTGGTTGTTGTTGTTGGTATTGTAGTTGTTGATGTTTTTGCTGTTGTTGTTGTTGTTGTTGTTGCTGTTGTTGTTATTGTTGTTGTTGTTGTTGTTGTTGTTGTTGTTGTTTTTGAATTTTGAAGTCTATATTCTCACGGTGGTGTTGCTGTTGTTGTTGTTTTGGTTGTGTTTGTTGTTGTAGTTGTTGATGTTTTTGCTGTTGTTGTTGTCGTTGTTGCTGATTTTGTTATTGTTGTTGTTGTTGTTGTTGTTGTTGTTGTTTTTGAATTTTGAAGTCTATATTCTCACGGTGGTGTTGCTGTTGTTGTTGTTTTGGTTGTTGTTGTTGTTGTAGTTGTTGATGTTTTTGCTGTTGTTGTTGTTGTTGTTGTTGTTGTTGTTGTTGTTGTTGTTGTTGTTGTTGCTGTTGTTGTTATTGTTGTTGTTGTTGTTGTTGTTGTTGTTGTTGTTGTTTTTGAATTTTGAAGTCTATATTCTCACCGTGGTGTTGCTGTTGTTGTTGTTTTGGTTGTTGTTGTTGTTGTAGTTGTTGATGTTTTTGCTGTTGTTGTTGTTGTTGTTGCTGTTGTTGTTATTGTTGTTGTTGTTGTTGTTGTTGTTGTTGTTGTTGTTGTTGTTGTTGTTGTTGTTGTTTTTGAATTTTGAAGTCTATATTCTCACGGTGGTGTTGCTGTTGTTGTTATTTTGGTTGTTGTTGTTGTTGTTGTAGTTGTTGATGTTATTGCTGTTGTTGTTGTTGTTGTTGCTGTTGTTGTTATTGTTATTGTTGTTGTTGTTGTTGTTGTTGTTGTTGTTGTTGTTGTTGTTGTTTTTGAATTTTGAAGTCTATATTCTCACGGTGGTGTTGCTGTTGTTGTTTTGGTTGTTGTTGTTGTTGTTGTAGTTGTTGATGTTTTTGCTGTTGTTGTTGTTGTTGTTGTTGCTGTTGTTGTTATTGTTGTTGTTGTTTTTGTTGTTGTTGTTGTTTTTGAATTTTGAAGTCTATATTCTCACGGTGGTGTTGCTGTTGTTGTTGTTTTGGTTGTGGTTGTTGTTGTAGTTGTTGATGTTTTTGCTGTTGTTGTTGTCGTTGTTGCTGATGTTGTTGTTATTGTTGTTGTTGTTGTTGTTGTTGTTGTTGTTGTTGTTGTTGTCGTTGTTGTTGTTGTTGTTGTTTTTGTTTTTGAATTTTGAAGTCTATATTCTCACGGTGGTGTTGCTGTTGTTGTTGTTTTGGTTGTTGTTGTTGTTGTAGTTGTTGATGTTTTTGCTGTTGTTGTTGTTGTTGTTGCTGTTGTTGTTATTGTTGTTGTTGTTGTTTTTGTTGTTGTTGTTGTTGTTGCTGTTGTTGTTATTGTTGTTGTTGTTGTTGTTGTATTTGAATTTTGAAGTCTATATTCTCACGGTGGTGTTGCTGTTGTTGTTGTTTTGGTTGTGGTTGTTGTTGTAGTTGTTGATGTTTTTGCTGTTGTTGTTGTCGTTGTTGCTGATGTTGTT
>NC_088649.1:691285-696285 GCF_964019385.1 Sycon ciliatum | reverse complement strand
GTTGTTGTTGTTGTTGTTGCTGTTGTTGTTATTGTACTTGTTGTTGTTGTTGTTGTTGTTGTTGTTGTTGGTGTTGTTGTTGTTTTTGAATTTTGAAGTCTATATTCTCACGGTGGTGTTGCTGTTGTTGTTGTTTTGGTTGTTGTTGTTGTTGTAGTTGTTGATGTTTTTGCTGTTGTTGTTGTTGTTGTTGTTGCTGTTGTTGTTATTGTTGTTGTTGTTGTTGTTGTTGTTGTTGTTGTTGTTGTTGTTGTTGTTGTTGTTGTTGTTGTTGTTGTTGTTGTTGTTGTTGTTGTTGTTGTTGTTGTTGTTGTTTTTGAATTTTGAAGTCTATATTCTCACGGTGGTGTTGCTGTTGTTGTTGTGTTGGTTGTTGTTGTTGTTGTAGTTGTTGATGTTTTTGCTGTTGTTGTTGTTGTTGTTGCTGTTGTTGTTATTGTTGTTGTTGTTGTTGTTGTTGTTGTTGTTTTTGAATTTTTCAAGTCTATATTCTCACGGTGGTGTTGCTGTTGTTGTTGTTTTGGTTGTTGTTGTTGTTGTTGTAGTTGTTGATGTTTTTGCTGTTGTTGTTGTTGTTGTTGCTGTTGTTGTTATTGTTGTTGTTGTTGTTGTTGTTGTTGTTGTTGTTGTTGTTGTTGTTGTTTTTGAATTTTGAAGTCTATATTCTCACGGTGGTGTTGCTGTTGTTGTTGTTTTGGTTGTTGTTGTTGTTGTTGTTGTAGTTGTTGATGTTTTTGCTGTTGTTGTTGTTGTTGTTGCTGTTGTTGTTATTGTTGTTGTTGTTGTTGTTGTTGTTTTTGAATTTTGAAGTCTATATTCTCACGGTGGTGTTGCTGTTGTTGTTGTTTTGGTTGTTGTTGTTGTTGTTGTAGTTGTTGATGTTTTTGCTGTTGTTGTTGATGTTTTTGCTGTTGTTGTTGTTGTTGTTGTTGTTGTTGTTGTTGTTGCTGTTGTTGTTATTGTTGTTGTTGTTGTTGTTGTTGTTGTTGTTGTTGTTGTTGTTGTTGTTGTTTTTGAATTTTGAAGTCTTTATTCTCACCGTGGTGTTGCTGTTGTTGTTGTTGTTTTGGTTGTTGTTGTTGTTGTAGTTGTTGATGTTTTTGCTGTTGTTGTTGTTGTTGTTGTTGTTGCTGTTGTTGTTATTGTTGTTGTTGTTGTTGTTGTTGTTGTTGTTGTTGTTGTTGTTGTTTTTGAATTTTGAAGTCTATATTCTCACGGTGGTGTTGCTGTTGTTGTTATTTTGGTTGTTGTTGTTGTTGTTGTTGTTGTAGTTGTTGATGTTATTGCTGTTGTTGTTGTTGTTGCTGTTGTTGTTATTGTTGTTGTTGTTGTTGTTGTTGTTGTTGTTGTTGTTGTTGTTGTTGTTGTTGTTGTTGTTTTTGAATTTTGAAGTCTATATTCTCACGGTGGTGTTGCTGTTGTTGTTTTGGTTTTTGTTGTTGTTGTAGTTGTTGATGTTTTGCTGTTGTTGTTGTTGTTGTTGTTGTTGCTGTTGTTGTTATTGTTGTTGTTGTTGTTGTTGTTGTTGTTTTTGAATTTTGAAGTCTATATTCTCACGGTGGTGTTGCTGTTGTTGTTGTTTTGGTTGTGGTTGTTGTTGTAGTTGTTGATGTTTTTGCTGTTGTTGTTGTCGTTGTTGCTGATGTTGTTGTTATTGTTGTTGTTGTTGTTGTTGTTGTTGTTGTTGTTGTTGTTGTTGTTGTTGTTGTTGTTGTCGTTGTTGTTGTTGTTGTTGTTGTTTTTGTTTTTGAATTTTGAAGTCTATATTCTCACGGTGGTGTTGCTGTTGTTGTTGTTTTGGTTGTTGTTGTTGTAGTTGTTGATGTTTTTGCTGTTGTTGTTGTTGTTGTTGCTGTTGTTGTTATTGTTGTTGTTGTTGTTGTTGTTGTTGTTGTTGTTGTTGTTGTTGTTGTTGTTGTTGTTGTTGTTGTTGTTTTTGAATTTTGAAGTCTATATTCTCACGGTGGTGTTGCTGTTGTTGTTGTTTTGGTTGTTGTTGTTGTTGTTGTAGTTGTTGATGTTTTTGCTGTTGTTGTTGTTGTTGTTGCTGATGTTGTTATTGTTGTTGTTGTTGTTGTTGTTGCTGATGTTGTTATTGTTGTTGTTGTTGTTGTTGTTGTTGTTGTTGTTTTTGAATTTTGAAGTCTATATTCTCACGGTGGTGTTGCTGTTGTTGTTGTTTTGGTTGTTGTTGTTGTTGTAGTTGTTGAAGTTTTTGCTGTTGTTGTTGTTGTTGTTGTTGTTGTTGCTGTTGTTGTTATTGTACTTGTTGTTGTTGTTGTTGTTGGTGGTGTTGTTGTTGTTTTTGAATTTTGAAGTCTATATTCTCACGGTGGTGTTGCTGTTGTTGTTGTTTTGGTTGTTGTTGTTGTTGTAGTTGTTGATGTTTTTGCTGTTGTTGTTGTTGTTGTTGCTGTTGTTGTTATTGTTGTTGTTGTTGTTTTTGTTGTTGTTGTTGTTGTTGCTGTTGTTGTTATTGTTGTTGTTGTTGTTGTTGTTTTTGAATTTTGAAGTCTATATTCTCACGGTGGTGTTGCTGTTGTTGTTGTTTTGGTTGTGGTTGTTGTTGTAGTTGTTGATGTTTTTGCTGTTGTTGTTGTCGTTGTTGCTGATGTTGTTGTTATTGTTGTTGTTGTTGTTGTTGTTGTTGTTGTCGTTGTTGTTGTTGTTGTTGTTGTTTTTGTTTTTGAATTTTGAAGTCTATATTCTCACGGTGGTGTTGCTGTTGTTGTTGTTTTGGTTGTTGTTGTTGTAGTTGTTGATGTTTTTGCTGTTCTTGTTGTTGCTGTTGTTGTTATTGTTGTTGTTGTTGTTGTTGTTGTTGTTGTTGTTGTTGTTGTTGTTTTTGAATTTTGAAGTCTATATTCTCACGGTGTTGTTGCTATTGTTGTTGTTTTGGTTGTTGTTGTTGTTGTTGTAGTTGTTGATGTTTTTGCTGTTGTTGTTGTTGTTGTTGCTGTTGTTGTTATTGTTGTTGTTGTTGTTGTTGTTGTTGTTGTTGTTGTTGTTGTTTTTGAATTTTGAAGTCTATATTCTCACGGTGGTGTTGCTGTTGTTGTTGTTTTGGTTGTTGTTGTTGTTGTAGTTGTTGATGTTTTTGCTGTTGTTGTTGTTGTTGTTGTTGTTGTTGTTGCTGTTGTTGTTATTGTTGTTGTTGTTGTTGTTGTTGGTGTTGTTGTTGTTTTTGAATTTTGAAGTCTATATTCTCACGGTGGTGTTGCTGTTGTTGTTGTTTTGGTTGTTGTTGTTGTTGTAGTTGTTGATGTTTTTGCTGTTGTTGTTGTTGTTGTTGCTGTTGTTGTTATTGTTGTTGTTGTTGTTGTTGTTGTTGTTGTTGTTGTTGTTGTTGTTGTTGTTGTTGTTGTTGTTGTTGTTGTTGTTGTTGTTGTTGTTGTTGTTGTTGTTGTTGTTGTTGTTGTTTTTGAATTTTGAAGTCTATATTCTCACGGTGGTGTTGCTGTTGTTGTTGTTTTGGTTGTTGTTGTTGTTGTAGTTGTTGATGTTTTTGCTGTTGTTGTTGTTGTTATTGTTGCTGTTGTTGTTATTGTTGTTGTTGTTGTTGTTGTTGTTGTTTTTGAATTTTGAAGTCTATATTCTCACGGTGGTGTTGCTGTTGTTGTGGTTTTGGTTGTTGTTGTTGTTGTAGTTGTTGATGTTTTTGCTGTTGTTGTTGTTGTTGCTGTTGTTGTTATTGTTGTTGTTGTTGTTGTTGTTGTTGTTGTTGTTGTTGTTGTTGTTGTTGTTTTTGAATTTTGAAGTCTATATTCTCACGGTGGTGTTGCTGTTGTTGTTATTTTGGTTGTTGTTGTTTTTGTAGTTGTTGATGTTTTTGCTGTTGTTGTTGTTGTTGTTGCTGTTGTTGTTATTGTTGTTGTTGTTGTTGTTGTTGTTGTTGTTGTTGTTTTTGAATTTTGAAGTCTATATTCTCACGGTGGTGTTGCTGTTATTGTGGTTTTGGTTGTTGTTGTTGGTATTGTAGTTGTTGATGTTTTTGCTGTTGTTGTTGTTGTTGTTGTTGCTGTTGTTGTTATTGTTGTTGTTGTAGTTGTTGTTGTTGTTGTTGTTTTTGAATTTTGAAGTCTATATTCTCACGGTGGTGTTGCTGTTGTTGTTGTTTTGGTTGTGTTTGTTGTTGTAGTTGTTGATGTTTTTGCTGTTGTTGTTGTCGTTGTTGCTGATTTTGTTATTGTTGTTGTTGTTGTTGTTGTTGTTGTTGTTTTTGAATTTTGAAGTCTATATTCTCACGGTGGTGTTGCTGTTGTTGTTGTTTTGGTTGTTGTTGTTGTTGTAGTTGTTGATGTTTTTGCTGTTGTTGTTGTTGTTGTTGTTGTTGTTGTTGTTGTTGTTGTTGTTGCTGTTGTTGTTATTGTTGTTGTTGTTGTTGTTGTTGTTGTTGTTGTTGTTTTTGAATTTTGAAGTCTATATTCTCACCGTGGTGTTGCTGTTGTTGTTGTTTTGGTTGTTGTTGTTGTTGTAGTTGTTGATGTTTTTGCTGTTGTTGTTGTTGTTGTTGCTGTTGTTGTTATTGTTGTTGTTGTTGTTGTTGTTGTTGTTGTTGTTGTTGTTGTTGTTGTTGTTGTTGTTGTTGTTGTTGTTGTTGTTTTTGAATTTTGAAGTCTATATTCTCACGGTGGTGTTGCTGTTGTTGTTATTTTGGTTGTTGTTGTTGTTGTTGTAGTTGTTGATGTTATTGCTGTTGTTGTTGTTGTTGTTGCTGTTGTTGTTATTGTTGTTGTTGTTGTTGTTGTTGTTGTTGTTGTTGTTGTTGTTGTTTTTGAATTTTGAAGTCTATATTCTCACGGTGGTGTTGCTGTTGTTGTTTTGGTTGTTGTTGTTGTTGTTGTAGTTGTTGATGTTTTTGCTGTTGTTGTTGTTGTTGTTGTTGCTGTTGTTGTTATTGTTGTTGTTGTTTTTGTTGTTGTTGTTGTTTTTGAATTTTGAAGTCTATATTCTCACGGTGGTGTTGCTGTTGTTGTTGTTTTGGTTGTGGTTGTTGTTGT
>NC_088649.1:536285-561285 GCF_964019385.1 Sycon ciliatum | reverse complement strand
CACCACCGTGAGAATATAGACTTCAAAATTCAAAAACAACAACAACAACAACAACAACAACAACAACAACAACAACAACAACAACAACAACAACAACAACAATAACAACAACAGCAACAACAACAACAACAACAACAGCAAAAAAATCAACAACTACGACAACAACAACAACAACCAAAACAACAACAACAGCAACACCACCGTGAGAATATAGACTTCAAAATTCAAAAACAACAACAACAACAACAACAACAACAACAACAACAACAACAACAACAACAACAACAACAACAACAACAACAACAACAACAACAACAACAACAACAACAACAACACCAACACCAACAACAACAACACCAACAACAACAACAACAACAACAACAACAACAGCAACAACAACAACAACAACAGCAAAAACATCAACAACTATAACAACAACAACAACCAAAACAACAACAACAGCAACACCACCGTGAGAATAGTTGTATTTCTCGCCGGCCGAGCGCAGCGAGATAGGCGAGAAATGATTTCTCGCGAAATATTTTCAGTTGCAAATATGGCATCTGGTGTGTTCTTTGTTGTCGCTTCTTTTCCTGACTTCTTCAGTCAGTTTTGAGTCTCACCAGTGTGGACCGGTTTTTTCCATCTCCGTAGGATTTTCCTTGAACGAACTTCTTTGTCAGGATCCCTCGACCATAATGCTTCTTTCTCAGCGCCTTTGACATCCCCTCCGATCACATCGTCGTCGGCTACCCCCGCGTCCCCCGAATCGCCGTCTTCGCCATCCAACTGACCAACATCCGAGGCGTACAGGTCCCCTGCGTAACGGAATCTGACACGACCCGTGGAAAGCCAGCAGTTGAAACCGCAACACCCACAGGACAAGATCCAGGAGCTGAGGACATTGTCTGGAACGGGCCTCAACCCCAAACTCCAGCAAACAAAACCCTCGCTCATACTCGTAGCCAAAAATGCTGCGAACAACAGTGTGAACAAAAAATCGAACTGTTCGCAACCAAGGACGGCGCCAAGCCCCATGTCCGTGCAAGACACCAGCAAGGCGCTATGTCATCCATCGACCATCGCGCGAGCCTGAGATACACATGAAACAAACTTCTGAGAATTGCGGAGGAAAAGTTTGGAATGTTGTGGTGATGATTTGATGCTGATGATTACGCTGCACGCAAAACAGGCAGGACGAAGAAACCATGATGCCATCTCCAGCAAAATCAATGACCACTGCAGTACCTACAGTAGCCTACAGCCGCAGCTGCCACTGGGCAATCAGCCATCGCCAGCCGCGAGATCACGAGGCCAGATGACGGATCGTGGCTGCCGCCAGTGACTATCCAGATAAGTTGAATTTATTGTATGCTTTTTCTCATAGGTTTAACAGATTGGTGCCATAGTGTACTCCAGTCACCTCCGTTCGGGCTTTGTTGCGGTCGTGAATGAAATTACTTGTTTCTGTACTCCAAGCATCCTATTATAATGGAGATTGTCTCTCCCTTTCTCTTCCTCCGGCACGCACCAAATCATTCGGTAACGAGAGTAGCGCCGCCAACCATGCCGGATTTGTATATGGTGGTATAAAGTGCTTTCTTACGTGTAGGTGGTCAGGCGTAGTTGTACAATCGAATAAGCTCCAGATTATAGTAATCATTCGATTGCTTTACACCCCTACAGGCAATGTTTGCAATTCCAGTACTTTATGCGGGGTAGGGTACTACACTAGTTCCGCTTCCAGTATATCCATTGTACAGCGTCGGTGCATTATGTGTGCGTCAGTGGATGAATCTACAAATTCGCCTATGCGAAGCTAACTTTAGTAAATGCGCGTATGGCACACTGTGTGCTGGTGGCATAACTGTGTTTCGGAATGAGTGTGCTGCGCAAACTGTGCGGGCGGACAAGTCCTGCTGTATCTGTCTTACTGAACGCATTGTGCATTGTGCTATGTTAGATCGGTCCTGCCTGATGAGTGCATCGTGCACTGAGTGTCGGCTATGATTCCTGGTGTAACTGTCCTAATTGACAAGCACATTATGCGCTGTGTGGTAAAACTGTGTTTCTGGATGAGTGTACTTCGCATAGCGTGTTGGTGGACATGTCCTGGTGTAACTGTCTTACTGGATGAACGCATCGTGCGATGTGCTATCCCAGACCTGTCTTACGTGATGAGTACATTGTGCGCTGAGTGTCAGTGTTGATTCCTGGTGTAACTGTCTGAATTGACGAGCACATTATGCGCTGTGCAATGTCATATGAGTCCCGATAGAGCTGTCTCACCGAAGGAGTGCATCGGGAGCTGTGCGATGTCCAACGGATCCCGGTATGTCTGACTGGAAGAGTGCATTGTGCTCTGCGAGGTGACGGTGGATGCCCAGTATAACTGTCTTACTGGAAGAGTGCATTGTGCACTGCGAGATGATGGAGGATTCCCAGTATAACTGTCTTACTGGAAGAGTGCATTGTGCGCTGCGAGATGACGGAGGATTCCCAGTATAACTGTCTTACTGGAAGAGTGCATTGTGCACTGCGAGATGATGGAGGATTCCCAGTATAACTGTCTTACTGGAAGAGTGCATTGTGCGCTGCGAGATGACGGAGGATCCCCAGTATAACTGTCTTACTGGAAGAGTGCATTGTGCACTGCGAGATGACGGTGGAGGCCCGGTATAACTGTCTTACCGGAAGAGTGCATTGTGCACTGTCCAATGCCAGCCGAACCCCTCTAGATCTGTCGCCCTGGATGAGTGTGTTCTACACTGTGCGACGCCAGATGAGTGCCCATATAACTGTCTCACTGGATGAGCGCCTTATGCACCGTACAACGTAAGGCACTTACAGCCCGGCAGTGTCCGCCACCTCCCAATATCAATGTCTTACTAGTTGACGTATTGTGCAATGTACGATGTCAGTTGTGTCTCTGTACGATTGTGTCAAAGAATGAGTGCATTACGCCACGTACAATGTTGGGTTGAGTCCCAGTAGAATGGTCTTACCGGATGTACGTATTGTTTACCGAAAGTTATAATGTCGATTTCCAGTATCATTGTGTCTCATTGGAGGAGTGCTTGCATACTGCGTGGGGTCAGTTGTGTCCTAGTCAAAATGTCTTACTGGAGGAGTTCATTCCAGTCTTATTCGCTCATCAGATTGTGTACTATACAATGTCAGACGGGTCCCCGCATAACAGTCTCTATGGGTGCATTGGGTACTGTGTAATGTCCGCCACCTCCCAATATCAATGGCTTACTACATGTAGTTGACGTATTGTGCAATGTGCGATGTCAGTTGAGTCTGTATGATCGTCTCGATGAATGAATGCGTTCGCCACGTACCATGTTGGACGGGTCCCAGTAGAATGATCTTACCGGCTATACGTTTCGGTCACCGAGAGTTAAATATTGAGTTCCAGTTTCATTATCTGTCCTATTAGAGGAATGCCTTGCATACTGTGTGGTATCAGCTGTATCCCAGTAAAAATGTCTTACTGGAGGAGTTCATTCTCTACTGTGCGAAGTCAAAATAGGCCCACTGTACCAGTCCGATTGGACAGGTGTTGCATGCACTTTGCAAATTCGGATCAGGCCTAACTTACTGGATTCTTGCATAGGCTCTGTGTGTTCTGTGTGAGGCCTGGCGGCACTGTGTGAATATTCCTGGATTAATTCCAACAATTTTATGCTGTGCATTTTAATCATGCCGGCCCTATCGGGTTTCACTTGTCCCGAGTCTGTTCGTGGTACAACCCTGTACATGATTCTTGCTTCCAGATGACTTACTCTGCTGTTCTGTGTGCTTTTCCTGCTTGTTCTTTCTCCTTTCTCTTCTCTACTCCCTGCTTTAGAGTACTTCAGGGGTTGGCTATGGGAGGATTGATCCTGTGCAGCCCAAACTGAACCGATATATCTGCTATCTGTGATCTTTATAGTCGCCACCTGCTGTTCAGTCAGGGTTGAGAATCAGATGCCTTGTTCATGTGCACTGCGTGGACGTATCACTATCAAGTCCTGGCTGGCCAGTTCCTGACACCTGAACTACTATAGACACCCTACATGCTCTCACACTCAGTTTGGTGGGTGGTTCCTCAGCACTGAACTGGGACGTACTGCACCAGATCAGGGTGCTAGGTCCTTGGACTTTGAGAAACTTTGTGTAGGTCATAGCCTACTCGTTTTGTCCCGTACTCTCTTTCTGTCAGTCTTCCTGTCTTGTTTGCATCTCTCTGCCTTCTTTCTCGTTTTCGCTGCGCTATGCTTTTTCTGAGTCACATCTGGCTGCGGCCAACTACCCTTCACTTTGTGTGTTGTCGCTATTGCTGTCTATGTCTCTGTGTATGCCAGTATATGTGGAGCGAGAAGTTGTATTTCTCGCCGGCCGAGCGCAGCGAGATAGGCGAGAAATGATTTCTCGCGAAATATTTTCAGTTGCAAATATGGCATCTGGTGTGTTCTTTGTTGTCGCTTCTTTTCCTGACTTCTTCAGTCAGTTTTGAGTCTCACCAGTGTCCCTGCCCTCCCACCCTTTATTTCTGTGCATATTATCAATGCTTTTTATCACTGTTTGCCGTGATGTGCTTGCCAGGCCTACATGATGCCTAATCGCCATTGGGGATATACACCCGGTTTTTTTTCCCTCACAAATGCGTCCGTCGGCGCGAGGGTTTTTTTTTCCCGGCTGGCTCGGTCCAGGAAAATTAATCTGACGGTCCCAAGTGGTTCTGCATCATGGCCTATTTCTGCTATCCACTGGCACGACTATTCTATCTGAGACACTCTGTTCTCAGTCCTTGCTTGCTTCCATACCTCACTCGTTATCCGGTTCACATCTGGCTGCGGCCAACTACCCTTCACTTTGTGTGTTGTCGCTATTGCTGTCTATGTCTCTGTGTATGCCAGTATATGTGGAGCGAGAATAGACTTCAAAATTCAAAAACAACAACAACAACAACAACAACAACAACAACAACAACAACAACAACAACAGCAACAACAACAACAACAACAACAGCAAAAACATCAACAACAACAACAACAACAACAACAACAACAACAACAACAACAACAACAACAACAACAACAACAACAACAACAACAACAACAACAACAACAACAACAACAACAACAACAACAACAACAACAACAACAACAACAACAACAACAACAACAACAACAACAACAACAACAACAACAACAACAACAACAACAACAACAACAACAACAACAACAACAACAACAACAACAACAACAACAACAACAACAACAACAACAACAACAACAACAACAACAACAACAACAACAACAACAACAACAACAACAACAACAACAACAACAACAACAACAACAACAACAACAACAACAACAACAACAACAACAACAACAACAACAACAACAACAACAACAACAACAACAACAACAACAACAACAACAACAACAACAACAACAACAACAACAACAACAACAACAACAACAACAACAACAACAACAACAACAACAACAACAACAACAACAACAACAACAACAACAACAACAACAACAACAACAACAACAACAACAACAACAACAACAACAACAACAACAACAACAACAACAACAACAACAACAACAACAACAACAACAACAACAACAACAACAACAACAACAACAATAACAACAACATCAGCAACAACGACAACAACAACAGCAAAAACATCAACAACTACAACAACAACCACAACCAAAACAACAACAACAGCAACACCACCGTGAGAATATAGACTTCAAAATTCAAAAACAACAACAACAACAACAACAACAACAACAACAACAACAACAACAACAACAACAACAACAACAACAACAATAACAACAACAGCAACAACAACAACAACAACAACAGCAAAAAAATCAACAACTACGACAACAACAACAACAACCAAAACAACAACAACAGCAACACCACCGTGAGAATATAGACTTCAAAATTCAAAAACAACAACAACAACAACAACAACAATAACAACAACAGCAACAACAACAACAACAACAGCAAAAACATCAACAACTACAACAACAACAACAACCAAAACAACAACAACAGCAACACCACCGTGAGAATCAAGACTTCAAAATTCAAAAACAACAACAACAACAACAACAACAACAACAACAACAACAACAACAACAACAACAACAACAACAACAACAATAACAACAACAGCAACAACAACAACAACAGCAAAAACATCAACAACTTCAAAAACAACAACAACCAAAACAACAACAACAGCAACACCACCGTGAGAATATAGACTTCAAAATTCAAAAACAACAACAACAACAACAACAACAACAACAACAACAATAACAACAACAGCGACAACAACAACAACAACAGCAAAAACATCAACAACTACAACAACAACAACAACCAAAACAACAACAACAGCAACACAACCGTGAGAATATAGACTTCAAAATTCAAAAACAACAACAACAACAACAACAACAACAACAACAACAACAACAACAACAACAACAACAACAACAACAATAACAACAACAGCAACAACAACAACAACAACAACAGCAAAAACATCAACAACTACAACAACAACAACAACAAAAACCACAACAACAGCAACACCACCGTGAGAATATAGACTTCAAAATTCAAAAACAACAACAACTACAACAACAACAACAACAACAACAACAACAACAATAACAACAACAGCAACAACAACAACAACAACAACAGCAAAAACATCAACAACTACAACAACAACAACAACCAAAACCACAACAACAGCAACAACACCGTGAGAAGATAGACTTCAAAATTCAAAAACAACAACAACAGCAACAACAACAACGACAACAACAATAAAAACAACAGCAACAACAACAACAACAACAGCAAAAACATCAACAACTACAACAACAACAACAGCCAAAACAACAACAACAGCAACACAACCGTGAGAATATAGACTTCAAAATTCAAAAACAACAACAACAACAACAACAACAACAACAACAACAACAACAACAACAACAACAACAACAACAACAACAACAACAACAACAACAACAACAACAACAACAACAACAACAACAACAACAACAACAACAACAACAACAACAACAACAACAACAACAACAACAACAACAACAACAACAACAACAACAACAACAACAACAACAACAACAACAACAACAACAACAACAACAACAACAACAACAACAACAACAACAACAACAACAACAACAACAACAACAACAACAACAACTACAACAACAACAACAACAACAACAACAACAACAACAACAACAACAACAACAACAACAACAACAACAACAACAACAACAACAACAACAACAACAACAACAACAACAACAACAACAACAACAACAACAACAACAACAACAACAACAACAACAACAACAACAACAACAACAACAACAACAACAACAACAACAACAACAACAACAACAACAACAACAACAACAACAACAACAACAACAACAACAACAACAACAACAACAACAACAACAACAACAACAACAACAACAACAACAACAACAACAACAACAACAACAACAACAACAACAACAACAACAACAACAACAACAACAACAACACCAACACCAACAACAACAACACCAACAACAACAACAACAACAACAACAACAACAGCAACAACAACAACAACAACAGCAAAAACATCAACAACTATAACAACAACAACAACCAAAACAACAACAACAGCAACACCACCGTGAGAATATAGACTTCAAAATTCAAAAACAACAACAACAACAACAACAACAACAACAACAACAACAACAACAACAGCAACAACAACAACAACAACAACAGCAAAAACATCAACAACAACAACAACAACAACAACAACAACAACAACAACAACAACAACAACAACAACAACAACAACAACAACAACAACAACAACAACAACAACAACAACAACAACAACAACAACAACAACAACAACAACAACAACAACAACAACAACAACAACAACAACAACAACAACAACAACAACAACAACAACAACAACAACAACAACAACAACAACAACAACAACAACAACAACAACAACAACAACAACAACAACAACAACAACAACAACAACAACAACAACAACAACAACAACAACAACAACAACAACAACAACAACAACAACAACAACAACAACAACAACAACAACAACAACAACAACAACAACAACAACAACAACAACAACAACAACAACAACAACAACAACAACAACAACAACAACAACAACAACAACAACAACAACAACAACAACAACAACAACAACAACAACAACAACAACAACAACAACAACAACAACAACAACAACAACAACAACAACAACAACAACAACAACAACAACAACAACAACAACAACAACAACAACAACAACAACAACAACAACAACAACAACAACAACAACAACAACAACAACAACAACAACAACAACAACAACAACAACAACAACAACAACAACAACAACAACAACAACAACAACAACAACAACAACAACAACAACAACAACAACAACAACAACAACAACAACAACAACAACAACAACAACAACAACAACAACAACAACAACAACAACAACAACAACAACAACAACAACAACAACAACAACAACAACAACAACAATAACAACAACATCAGCAACAACGACAACAACAACAGCAAAAACATCAACAACTACAACAACAACCACAACCAAAACAACAACAACAGCAACACCACCGTGAGAATATAGACTTCAAAATTCAAAAACAACAACAACAACAACAACAACAACAACAACAACAACAACAACAACAACAACAACAACAATAACAACAACAGCAACAACAACAACAACAACAACAGCAAAAAAATCAACAACTACGACAACAACAACAACAACCAAAACAACAACAACAGCAACACCACCGTGAGAATATAGACTTCAAAATTCAAAAACAACAACAACAACAACAACAACAATAACAACAACAGCAACAACAACAACAACAACAGCAAAAACATCAACAACTACAACAACAACAACAACCAAAACAACAACAACAGCAACACCACCGTGAGAATCAAGACTTCAAAATTCAAAAACAACAACAACAACAACAACAACAACAACAACAACAACAACAACAACAACAACAACAACAACAACAACAATAACAACAACAGCAACAACAACAACAACAGCAAAAACATCAACAACTTCAAAAACAACAACAACCAAAACAACAACAACAGCAACACCACCGTGAGAATATAGACTTCAAAATTCAAAAACAACAACAACAACAACAACAACAACAACAACAACAACAATAACAACAACAGCGACAACAACAACAACAACAGCAAAAACATCAACAACTACAACAACAACAACAACCAAAACAACAACAACAGCAACACAACCGTGAGAATATAGACTTCAAAATTCAAAAACAACAACAACAACAACAACAACAACAACAACAACAACAACAACAACAACAACAACAACAACAACAATAACAACAACAGCAACAACAACAACAACAACAACAGCAAAAACATCAACAACTACAACAACAACAACAACAAAAACCACAACAACAGCAACACCACCGTGAGAATATAGACTTCAAAATTCAAAAACAACAACAACTACAACAACAACAACAACAACAACAACAACAACAACAATAACAACAACAGCAACAACAACAACAACAACAACAGCAAAAACATCAACAACTACAACAACAACAACAACCAAAACCACAACAACAGCAACAACACCGTGAGAAGATAGACTTCAAAATTCAAAAACAACAACAACAGCAACAACAACAACGACAACAACAATAAAAACAACAGCAACAACAACAACAACAACAGCAAAAACATCAACAACTACAACAACAACAACAGCCAAAACAACAACAACAGCAACACAACCGTGAGAATATAGACTTCAAAATTCAAAAACAACAACAACAACAACAACAACAACAACAACAACAACAACAACAACAACAACAACAACAACAACAACAACAACAACAACAACAACAACAACAACAACAACAACAACAACAACAACAACAACAACAACAACAACAACAACAACAACAACAACAACAACAACAACAACAACAACAACAACAACAACAACAACAACAACAACAACAACAACAACAACAACAACAACAACAACAACAACAACAACAACAACAACAACAACAACAACAACAACAACAACAACAACAACAACAACAACAACAACAACAACAACAACAACAACAACAACAACAACAACAACAACAACAACAACAACAACAACAACAACAACAACAACAACAACAACAACAACAACAACAACAACAACAACAACAACAACAACAACAACAACAACAACAACAACAACAACAACAACAACAACAACAACAACAACAACAACAACAACAACAACAACAACAACAACAACAACAACAACAACAACAACAACAACAACAACAACAACAACAACAACAACAACAACAACAACAACAACAACAACAACAACAACAACAACAACAACAACAACAACAACAACAACAACAACAACAACAACAACAACAACAACAACAACAACACCAACACCAACAACAACAACACCAACAACAACAACAACAACAACAACAACAACAGCAACAACAACAACAACAACAGCAAAAACATCAACAACTATAACAACAACAACAACCAAAACAACAACAACAGCAACACCACCGTGAGAATATAGACTTCAAAATTCAAAAACAACAACAACAACAACAACAACAACAACAACAACAACAACAACAACAGCAACAACAACAACAACAACAACAGCAAAAACATCAACAACAACAACAACAACAACAACAACAACAACAACAACAACAACAACAACAACAACAACAACAACAACAACAACAACAACAACAACAACAACAACAACAACAACAACAACAACAACAACAACAACAACAACAACAACAACAACAACAACAACAACAACAACAACAACAACAACAACAACAACAACAACAACAACAACAACAACAACAACAACAACAACAACAACAACAACAACAACAACAACAACAACAACAACAACAACAACAACAACAACAACAACAACAACAACAACAACAACAACAACAACAACAACAACAACAACAACAACAACAACAACAACAACAACAACAACAACAACAACAACAACAACAACAACAACAACAACAACAACAACAACAACAACAACAACAACAACAACAACAACAACAACAACAACAACAACAACAACAACAACAACAACAACAACAACAACAACAACAACAACAACAACAACAACAACAACAACAACAACAACAACAACAACAACAACAACAACAACAACAACAACAACAACAACAACAACAACAACAACAACAACAACAACAACAACAACAACAACAACAACAACAACAACAACAACAACAACAACAACAACAACAACAACAACAACAACAACAACAACAACAACAACAACAACAACAACAACAACAACAACAACAACAACAACAACAACAACAACAACAACAACAACAACAACAACAACAACAACAACAACAACAATAACAACAACATCAGCAACAACGACAACAACAACAGCAAAAACATCAACAACTACAACAACAACCACAACCAAAACAACAACAACAGCAACACCACCGTGAGAATATAGACTTCAAAATTCAAAAACAACAACAACAACAACAACAACAACAACAACAACAACAACAACAACAACAACAACAACAACAACAACAACAACAATAACAACAACAGCAACAACAACAACAACAACAACAGCAAAAAAATCAACAACTACGACAACAACAACAACAACCAAAACAACAACAACAGCAACACCACCGTGAGAATATAGACTTCAAAATTCAAAAACAACAACAACAACAACAACAACAATAACAACAACAGCAACAACAACAACAACAACAGCAAAAACATCAACAACTACAACAACAACAACAACCAAAACAACAACAACAGCAACACCACCGTGAGAATCAAGACTTCAAAATTCAAAAACAACAACAACAACAACAACAACAACAACAACAACAACAACAACAACAACAACAACAACAACAACAACAACAACAATAACAACAACAGCAACAACAACAACAACAGCAAAAACATCAACAACTTCAAAAACAACAACAACCAAAACAACAACAACAGCAACACCACCGTGAGAATATAGACTTCAAAATTCAAAAACAACAACAACAACAACAACAACAACAACAACAACAACAATAACAACAACAGCGACAACAACAACAACAACAGCAAAAACATCAACAACTACAACAACAACAACAACCAAAACAACAACAACAGCAACACAACCGTGAGAATATAGACTTCAAAATTCAAAAACAACAACAACAACAACAACAACAACAACAACAACAACAACAACAACAACAACAACAACAATAACAACAACAGCAACAACAACAACAACAACAACAGCAAAAACATCAACAACTACAACAACAACAACAACAAAAACCACAACAACAGCAACACCACCGTGAGAATATAGACTTCAAAATTCAAAAACAACAACAACTACAACAACAACAACAACAACAACAACAACAACAACAACAACAACAACAGCAACAACAACAACAACAACAACAGCAAAAACATCAACAACTACAACAACAACAACAACCAAAACCACAACAACAGCAACAACACCGTGAGAAGATAGACTTCAAAATTCAAAAACAACAACAACAGCAACAACAACAACGACAACAACAATAAAAACAACAGCAACAACAACAACAACAACAGCAAAAACATCAACAACTACAACAACAACAACAGCCAAAACAACAACAACAGCAACACAACCGTGAGAATATAGACTTCAAAATTCAAAAACAACAACAACAACAACAACAACAACAACAACAACAACAACAACAACAACAACAACAACAACAACAACAACAACAACAACAACAACAACAACAACAACAACAACAACAACAACAACAACAACAACAACAACAACAACAACAACAACAACAACAACAACAACAACAACAACAACAACAACAACAACAACAACAACAACAACAACAACAACAACAACAACAACAACAACAACAACAACAACAACAACAACAACAACAACAACAACAACAACAACAACAACAACAACAACAACAACAACAACAACAACAACAACAACAACAACAACAACAACAACAACAACAACAACAACAACAACAACAACAACAACAACAACAACAACAACAACAACAACAACAACAACAACAACAACAACAACAACAACAACAACAACAACAACAACAACAACAACAACAACAACAACAACAACAACAACAACAACAACAACAACAACAACAACAACAACAACAACAACAACAACAACAACAACAACAACAACAACAACAACAACAACAACAACAACAACAACAACAACAACAACAACAACAACAACAACAACAACAACAACAACAACAACAACAACAACAACAACAACAACAACAACAACAACAACAACAACAACAACAACAACAACAACAACAACAACAACAACAACAACAACAACAACAACAACAACAACAACAACAACAACAACAACAACAACAACAACAACAACAACAACAACAACAACAACAACAACAACAACAACAACAACAACAACAACAACAACAACAACAACAACAACAACAACAACAACAACAACAACAACAACAACAACAACAACAACAACAACAACAACAACAACAACAACAACAACAACAACAACAACAACAACAACAACAACAACAACAACAACAACAACAACAACAACAACAACAACAACAACAACAACAACAACAACAACAACAACAACAACAACAACAACAACAACAACAACAACAACAACAACAACAACAACAACAACAACAACAACAACAACAACAACAACAACAACAACAACAACAACAACAACAACAACAACAACAACAACAACAACAACAACAACAACAACAACAACAACAACAACAACAACAACAACAACAACAACACCAACACCAACAACAACAACACCAACAACAACAACAACAACAACAACAACAACAACAACAGCAACAACAACAACAACAACAGCAAAAACATCAACAACTATAACAACAACAACAACCAAAACAACAACAACAGCAACACCACCGTGAGAATATAGACTTCAAAATTCAAAAACAACAACAACAACAACAACAACAACAACAACAACAACAATAACAACAACAGCAACAACAACAACAACAACAACAACAACAACAACAACAACAACAACAACAACAACAACAACAACAACAACAACAACAACAACAACAACAACAACAACAACAACAACAACAACAACAACAACAACAACAACAACAACAACAACAACAACAACAACAACAACAACAACAACAACAACAACAACAACAACAACAACACCAACAACAACAACAACAACAACAACAACAACAACAGCAACAACAACAACAACAACAGCAAAAACATCAACAACTATAACAACAACAACAACCAAAACAACAACAACAGCAACACCACCGTGAGAATATAGACTTCAAAATTCAAAAACAACAACAACAACAACAACAACAACAACAACAACAATAACAACAACAGCAACAACAACAACAACAACAACAACAACAACAACAACAACAACAACAACAACAACAACAACAACAACAACAACAACAACAACAACAACAACAACAACAACAACAACAACAACAACAACAACAACAACAACAACAACAACAACAACAACAACAACAACAACAACAACAACAACAACAACAACAACAACAACAACAACAACAACAACAACAACAACAACAACAACAACAACAACAACAACAACAACAACAACAACAACAACAACAACAACAACAACAACAACAACAACAACAACAACAACAACAACAACAACAACAACAACAACAACAACAACAACAACAACAACAACAACAACAACAACAACAACAACAACAACAACAACAACAACAACAACAACAACAACAACAACAACAACAACAACAACAACAACAACAACAACAACAACAACAACAACAACAACAACAACAACAACAACAACAACAACAACAACAACAACAACAACAACAACAACAACAACAACAACAACAACAACAACAACAACAACAACAACAACAACAACAACAACAACAACAACAACAACAACAACAACAACAACAACAACAACAACAACAACAACAACAACAACAACAACAACAACAACAACAACAACAACAACAACAACAACAACAACAACAACAACAACAACAACAACAACAACAACAACAACAACAACAACAACAACAACAACAACAACAACAACAACAACAACAACAACAACAACAACAACAACAACAACAACAACAACAACAACAACAACAACAACAACAACAACAACAACAACAACAACAACAACAACAACAACAACAACAACAACAACAACAACAACAACAACAACAACAACAACAACAACAACAACAACAACAACAACAACAACAACAACAACAACAACAACAACAACAACAACAACAACAACAACAACAACAACAACAACAACAACAACAACAACAACAACAACAACAACAACAACAACAACAACAACAACAACAACAACAACAACAACAACAACAACAACAACAACAACAACAACAACAACAACAACAACAACAATAACAACAACATCAGCAACAACGACAACAACAACAGCAAAAACATCAACAACTACAACAACAACCACAACCAAAACAACAACAACAGCAACACCACCGTGAGAATATAGACTTCAAAATTCAAAAACAACAACAACAACAACAACAACAACAACAACAACAACAACAACAACAACAACAACAACAACAACAACAATAACAACAACAGCAACAACAACAACAACAACAACAGCAAAAAAATCAACAACTACGACAACAACAACAACAACCAAAACAACAACAACAGCAACACCACCGTGAGAATATAGACTTCAAAATTCAAAAACAACAACAACAACAACAACAACAATAACAACAACAGCAACAACAACAACAACAACAGCAAAAACATCAACAACTACAACAACAACAACAACCAAAACAACAACAACAGCAACACCACCGTGAGAATCAAGACTTCAAAATTCAAAAACAACAACAACAACAACAACAACAACAACAACAACAACAACAACAACAACAACAACAACAATAACAACAACAGCAACAACAACAACAACAGCAAAAACATCAACAACTTCAAAAACAACAACAACCAAAACAACAACAACAGCAACACCACCGTGAGAATATAGACTTCAAAATTCAAAAACAACAACAACAACAACAACAACAACAACAACAACAACAATAACAACAACAGCGACAACAACAACAACAACAGCAAAAACATCAACAACTACAACAACAACAACAACCAAAACAACAACAACAGCAACACAACCGTGAGAATATAGACTTCAAAATTCAAAAACAACAACAACAACAACAACAACAACAACAACAACAACAACAACAACAACAACAACAACAACAACAATAACAACAACAGCAACAACAACAACAACAACAACAGCAAAAACATCAACAACTACAACAACAACAACAACAAAAACCACAACAACAGCAACACCACCGTGAGAATATAGACTTCAAAATTCAAAAACAACAACAACTACAACAACAACAACAACAACAACAACAACAACAACAATAACAACAACAGCAACAACAACAACAACAACAACAGCAAAAACATCAACAACTACAACAACAACAACAACCAAAACCACAACAACAGCAACAACACCGTGAGAAGATAGACTTCAAAATTCAAAAACAACAACAACAGCAACAACAACAACGACAACAACAATAAAAACAACAGCAACAACAACAACAACAACAGCAAAAACATCAACAACTACAACAACAACAACAGCCAAAACAACAACAACAGCAACACAACCGTGAGAATATAGACTTCAAAATTCAAAAACAACAACAACAACAACAACAACAACAACAACAACAACAACAACAACAACAACAACAACAACAACAACAACAACAACAACAACAACAACAACAACAACAACAACAACAACAACAACAACAACAACAACAACAACAACAACAACAACAACAACAACAACAACAACAACAACAACAACAACAACAACAACAACAACAACAACAACAACAACAACAACAACAACAACAACAACAACAACAACAACAACAACAACAACAACAACAACAACAACAACAACAACAACAACAACAACAACAACAACAACAACAACAACAACAACAACAACAACAACAACAACAACAACAACAACAACAACAACAACAACAACAACAACAACAACAACAACAACAACAACAACAACAACAACAACAACAACAACAACAACAACAACAACAACAACAACAACAACAACAACAACAACAACAACAACAACAACAACAACAACAACAACAACAACAACAACAACAACAACAACAACAACAACAACAACAACAACAACAACAACAACAACAACAACAACAACAACAACAACAACAACAACAACAACAACAACAACAACAACAACAACAACAACAACAACAACAACAACAACAACAACAACAACAACAACAACAACAACAACAACAACAACAACAACAACAACAACAACAACAACAACAACAACAACAACAACAACAACAACAACAACAACAACAACAACAACAACAACAACAACAACAACAACAACAACAACAACAACAACAACAACAACAACAACAACAACAACAACAACAACAACAACAACAACAACAACAACAACAACAACAACAACAACAACAACAACAACAACAACAACAACAACAACAACAACAACAACAACAACAACAACAACAACAACAACAACAACAACAACAACAACAACAACAACAACAACAACAACAACAACAACAACAACAACAACAACAACAACAACAACAACAACAACAACAACAACAACAACAACAACAACAACAACAACAACAACAACAACAACAACAACAACAACAACAACAACAACAACAACAACAACAACAACAACAACAATAACAACAACATCAGCAACAACGACAACAACAACAGCAAAAACATCAACAACTACAACAACAACCACAACCAAAACAACAACAACAGCAACACCACCGTGAGAATATAGACTTCAAAATTCAAAAACAACAACAACAACAACAACAACAACAACAACAACAACAACAACAACAACAACAACAACAACAACAATAACAACAACAGCAACAACAACAACAACAACAACAGCAAAAAAATCAACAACTACGACAACAACAACAACAACCAAAACAACAACAACAGCAACACCACCGTGAGAATATAGACTTCAAAATTCAAAAACAACAACAACAACAACAACAACAATAACAACAACAGCAACAACAACAACAACAACAGCAAAAACATCAACAACTACAACAACAACAACAACCAAAACAACAACAACAGCAACACCACCGTGAGAATCAAGACTTCAAAATTCAAAAACAACAACAACAACAACAACAACAACAACAACAACAACAACAACAACAACAACAACAACAACAACAACAATAACAACAACAGCAACAACAACAACAACAGCAAAAACATCAACAACTTCAAAAACAACAACAACCAAAACAACAACAACAGCAACACCACCGTGAGAATATAGACTTCAAAATTCAAAAACAACAACAACAACAACAACAACAACAACAACAACAACAATAACAACAACAGCGACAACAACAACAACAACAGCAAAAACATCAACAACTACAACAACAACAACAACCAAAACAACAACAACAGCAACACAACCGTGAGAATATAGACTTCAAAATTCAAAAACAACAACAACAACAACAACAACAACAACAACAACAACAACAACAACAACAACAACAACAACAACAATAACAACAACAGCAACAACAACAACAACAACAACAGCAAAAACATCAACAACTACAACAACAACAACAACAAAAACCACAACAACAGCAACACCACCGTGAGAATATAGACTTCAAAATTCAAAAACAACAACAACTACAACAACAACAACAACAACAACAACAACAACAACAATAACAACAACAGCAACAACAACAACAACAACAACAGCAAAAACATCAACAACTACAACAACAACAACAACCAAAACCACAACAACAGCAACAACACCGTGAGAAGATAGACTTCAAAATTCAAAAACAACAACAACAGCAACAACAACAACGACAACAACAATAAAAACAACAGCAACAACAACAACAACAACAGCAAAAACATCAACAACTACAACAACAACAACAGCCAAAACAACAACAACAACAACCAGATCACCCTCAGGAATAGTCCGCTTACCGTAGCACAAAAACACAAACACCTCGGAATAATCTTTCAGCATGACCTCCGTTGGGCGGAGCATGTTGAATACATAGTCAAAAAATCACTCAAGTCTAACAACAACAACAACAACAACAACAACAACAACAACAACAACAACAACAACAACAACAACAACAACAACAACAACAACAACAACAACAACAACAACAACAACAACAACAACAACAACAACAACAACAACAACAACAACAACAACAACAACAACAACAACAACAACAACAACAACAACAACAACAACAACAACAACAACAACAACAACAACAACAACAACAACAACAACAACAACAACAACAACAACAACAACAACAACAACAACAACAACAACAACAACAACAACAACAACAACAACAACAACAACAACAACAACAACAACAACAACAACAACAACAACAACAACAACAACAACAACAACAACAACAACAACAACAACAACAACAACAACAACAACAACAACAACAACAACAACAACAACAACAACAACAACAACAACAACAACAACAACAACAACAACAACAACAACAACAACAACAACAACAACAACAACAACAACAACAACAACAACAACAACAACAACAACACCAACACCAACAACAACAACACCAACAACAACAACAACAACAACAACAACAACAGCAACAACAACAACAACAACAGCAAAAACATCAACAACTATAACAACAACAACAACCAAAACAACAACAACAGCAACACCACCGTGAGAATATAGACTTCAAAATTCAAAAACAACAACAACAACAACAACAACAACAACAACAACAACAACAACAACAGCAACAACAACAACAACAACAACAGCAAAAACATCAACAACAACAACAACAACAACAACAACAACAACAACAACAACAACAACAACAACAACAACAACAACAACGACAACAACAACAACAACAACAACAACAACAACAACAACAACAACAACAACAACAACAACAACAACAACAACAACAACAACAACAACAACAACAACAACAACAACAACAACAACAACAACAACAACAACAACAACAACAACAACAACAACAACAACAACAACAACAACAACAACAACAACAACAACAACAACAACAACAACAACAACAACAACAACAACAACAACAACAACAACAACAACAACAACAACAACAACAACAACAACAACAACAACAACAACAACAACAACAACAACAACAACAACAACAACAACAACAACAACAACAACAACAACAACAACAACAACAACAACAACAACAACAACAACAACAACAACAACAACAACAACAACAACAACAACAACAACAACAACAACAACAACAACAACAACAACAACAACAACAACAACAACAACAACAACAACAACAACAACAACAACAACAACAACAACAACAACAACAACAACAACAACAACAACAACAACAACAAC
This sequence comes from Sycon ciliatum, assembly GCF_964019385.1. Taxonomy (NCBI): domain Eukaryota; kingdom Metazoa; phylum Porifera; class Calcarea; order Leucosolenida; family Sycettidae; genus Sycon; species Sycon ciliatum. Next base: position 540,161 of record NC_088649.1, on the reverse strand, counting down.
AACAACAACAACAACAACAACAACAACAACAACAACAACAACACCAACACCAACAACACCAACACCAACAACAACAACAACAACAACAACAACAACACCAACACCAACAACAACAACACCAACAACAACAACAACAACAACAACAACAACAACAGCAACAACAACAACAACAACAGCAAAAACATCAACAACTACAACAACAACAACAACCAAAACAACAACAACAGCAACACCACCGTGAGAATATAGACTTCAAAATTCAAAAACAACAACAACAACAACAACAACAACAACAACAACAACAACAACAACAACAACAACAACAACAACAACAATAACAACAACAACAACAACAACAACAACAACAACAACAACAACAACAACACCAACACCAACAACAACAACACCAACAACAACAACAACAACAACAACAACAACAACAACACCAACACCAACAACAACAACACCAACAACAACAACAACAACAACAACAACAACAGCAACAACAACAACAACAACAGCAAAAACATCAACAACTACAACAACAACAACAACCAAAACAACAACAACAGCAACACCACCGTGAGAATATAGACTTCAAAATTCAAAAACAACAACAACAACAACAACAACAACAACAACAACAACAACAACAACAACAACAACAACAACAACAATAACAACAACAGCAACAACAACAACAACAACAACAACAGCAAAAAAATCAACAACTACGACAACAACAACAACAACCAAAACAACAACAACAGCAACACCACCGTGAGAATATAGACTTCAAAATTCAAAAACAACAACAACAACAACAACAACAACAATAACAACAACAGCAACAACAACAACAACAACAGCAAAAACATCAACAACTACAACAACAACAACAACCAAAACAACAACAACAGCAACACCACCGTGAGAATCAAGACTTCAAAATTCAAAAACAACAACAACAACAACAACAACAACAACAACAACAACAACAACAACAACAACAACAACAACAACAATAACAACAACAGCAACAACAACAACAACAGCAAAAACATCAACAACTTCAAAAACAACAACAACCAAAACAACAACAACAGCAACACCACCGTGAGAATATAGACTTCAAAATTCAAAAACAACAACAACAACAACAACAACAACAACAACAACAATAACAACAACAGCGACAACAACAACAACAACAGCAAAAACATCAACAACTACAACAACAACAACAACCAAAACAACAACAACAGCAACACCACCGTGAGAATATAGACTTCAAAATTCAAAAACAACAACAACAACAACAACAACAACAACAACAACAACAACAACAACAACAACAACAACAACAACAACAATAACAACAACAGCAACAACAACAACAACAACAACAACAGCAAAAAAATCAACAACTACGACAACAACAACAACAACCAAAACAACAACAACAGCAACACCACCGTGAGAATATAGACTTCAAAATTCAAAAACAACAACAACAACAACAACAACAACAATAACAACAACAGCAACAACAACAACAACAACAGCAAAAACATCAACAACTACAACAACAACAACAACCAAAACAACAACAACAGCAACACCACCGTGAGAATCAAGACTTCAAAATTCAAAAACAACAACAACAACAACAACAACAACAACAACAACAACAACAACAACAACAACAACAACAACAACAATAACAACAACAGCAACAACAACAACAACAGCAAAAACATCAACAACAACAACAACAACAACAGCAAAAACATCAACAACTTCAAAAACAACAACAACCAAAACAACAACAACAGCAACACCACCGTGAGAATATAGACTTCAAAATTCAAAAACAACAACAACAACAACAACAACAACAACAACAACAATAACAACAACAGCGACAACAACAACAACAACAGCAAAAACATCAACAACTACAACAACAACAACAACCAAAACAACAACAACAGCAACACAACCGTGAGAATATAGACTTCAAAATTCAAAAACAACAACAACAACAACAACAACAACAACAACAACAACAACAACAACAACAACAACAACAACAATAACAACAACAGCAACAACAACAACAACAACAACAGCAAAAACATCAACAACTACAACAACAACAACAACAAAAACCACAACAACAGCAACACCACCGTGAGAATATAGACTTCAAAATTCAAAAACAACAACAACTACAACAACAACAACAACAACAACAACAACAACAATAACAACAACAGCAACAACAACAACAACAACAGCAAAAACATCAACAACTACAACAACAACAACAACCAAAACCACAACAACAGCAACAACACCGTGAGAAGATAGACTTCAAAATTCAAAAACAACAACAACAGCAACAACAACAACGACAAGAACAATAAAAACAACAGCAACAACAACAACAACAACAGCAAAAACATCAACAACTACAACAACAACAACAGCCAAAACAACAACAACAGCAACACAACCGTGAGAATATAGACTTCAAAATTCAAAAACAACAACAACAACAACAACAACAACAACAACAACAACAACAACAACAACAACAACAACAACAACAACAACAACAACAACAACAACAACAACAACAACAACAACAACAACAACAACAACAACAACAACAACAACAACAACAACAACAACAACAACAACAACAACAACAACAACAACAACAACAACAACAACAACAACAACAACAACAACAACAACAACAACAACAACAACAACAACAACAACAACAACAACAACAACAACAACAACAACAACAACAACAACAACAACAACAACAACAACAACAACAACAACAACAACAACAACAACAACAACAACAACAACAACAACAACAACAACAACAACAACAACAACAACAACAACAACAACAACAACAACAACAACAACAACAACAACAACAACAACAACAACACCAACACCAACAACACCAACACCAACAACAACAACAACAACAACAACAACAACACCAACACCAACAACAACAACACCAACAACAACAACAACAACAACAACAACAACAACAGCAACAACAACAACAACAACAGCAAAAACATCAACAACTACAACAACAACAACAACCAAAACAACAACAACAGCAACACCACCGTGAGAATATAGACTTCAAAATTCAAAAACAACAACAACAACAACAACAACAACAACAACAACAACAACAACAACAACAACAACAACAACAACAACAACAATAACAACAACAACAACAACAACAACAACAACAACAACAACAACAACAACACCAACACCAACAACAACAACACCAACAACAACAACAACAACAACAACAACAACAACAACACCAACACCAACAACAACAACACCAACAACAACAACAACAACAACAACAACAACAGCAACAACAACAACAACAACAGCAAAAAAATCAACAACTACAACAACAACAACAACCAAAACAACAACAACAGCAACACCACCGTGAGAATATAGACTTCAAAATTCAAAAACAACAACAACAACAACAACAACAACAACAACAACAACAACAACAACAACAACAACAACAACAACAACAATAACAACAACAGCAACAACAACAACAACAACAACAGCAAAAACATCAACAACTACAACAACAACAACAACAAAAACCACAACAACAGCAACACCACCGTGAGAATATAGACTTCAAAATTCAAAAACAACAACAACTACAACAACAACAACAACAACAACAACAACAACAATAACAACAACAGCAACAACAACAACAACAACAGCAAAAACATCAACAACTACAACAACAACAACAACCAAAACCACAACAACAGCAAC
>NC_088649.1:508785-516285 GCF_964019385.1 Sycon ciliatum | reverse complement strand
CATGAGTGGCAGGGTCAAACCCGGCTGGAGGCGCAGTGAATTCAGCGCATCGAAGAAATCCGAAGAAGGCGAGCACCATTGCCGCCTTGAGCATGCCCTTGTCCTGCTGGTGACGCCGTTGGTCCAGGCTGAGGAGCTTCCGCAGCAAATCAATGGTGATTGGGAGGCGAGTGCGCTGGATTGCCGGGTCAGTCGCCGTCCTCTTGATGCCTCGCATAACACGTGGCGGCAGCAATGCGTTCATCATTGGATCTCGGAATCCGGCTTCGAGATGCATGTTGCGTACTGCGGCCATGTAGACATGCATTGTCTGTGGTTGAACCGATTGTGTGCTGCGAAGCAACTTCGCATCGTGTCTGTAGCCGGCATGGGCGTCCATCTCTGCAACGCACAGAATTGCGTAAATTTCCTTTCGCCAGTGGCGTACGTGCGCCGTGTTGTCGGGGCGATTGCCATGGCTGCCAGGTCGGCGACCTCCTGCATCAGTCCAGGAGAGGGAGGCGGATTGCAGTGTCCGGGGCTTGCTGTGCCGATGGTGCCAGCTGCTGGAATGCCTGTCAGAGTGATACGGAAATAGGGCTTGGCGCGGCTAAACCTCTGGTTGATATCCCATAAGCGCCGCGTAAATGTTCTGCCTGGTACGACGACGCTCGACGCAAAGGAGAGTTTCCCCAGGAAGTGATCGAGTTTGCGTTGCGTGGTCTGGGTGCAGCGTGACAGCTCGCTGAGGAGCTCGCGGAGGTCCGTCGGTTTGTCGTCTGGGAGACGGGCTTCCATGCGCACCGTGTCCAGCACAATTCCGAGGAAGGCAGTAATGTGTGAAAGCGAACAGTGTTCAGGGGAGTGGAAGTCGGCTTACTTTTTCTCAGTGGGCTTCGAAGTCTTCTCGTGGCTATCTGCAGGGTGCTGCCACCTGAAGCGGGTGGTGCTGGTGCAGGATGTGGCGGCATGTCCTTTGTCTTCACATGAGCTGCAGGCGTAGAGACGGTCGCAGGGTGTGCGGGAACAGGGCCTGCCGCGGTTGAAGTTAAAACAGTCTTGGCGGGTGCTGCCCGCCACTGATGGAAAGGGCTGTGCGTGTTGAGCTGCGGCATGTGGGCAGGCAGCGGTCGCGGCTGTTTTGGAGCGTGCATTTGGTGCATGACAGACGGGGAGAGCGGAGTAGGCGAATACTCCACAGCGTCTGATTGATCACGTCCCAGCGCAGTGCCATGCTGGCGGTGTGTTGGCGAAATGCTCGATCATAGTTCAGCACAGGAGACGTCTGCATGACAGACGGGGAGAGCGGAGTAGGCGAATACTCCACAGCGTCTGATTGATCACGTCCCAGCGCAGTGCCATGCTGGCGGTGTGTTGGCGAAATGCTCGATCATAGTTCAGCACAGCAGACGTCGTGAACTGTTGGTTCGCAGTACAAAGTATGTGCTGGTAGCAGACGAGCTCATCAGCTCGGTCAGGACGAGCAAGAACGACGATGCCCATGTAGATCGTCCAGGCCTCCAGCCAAGCCGAGAAGTCGTTGATCGCGCGCGGCGCGCGTGTGGTTTGCGCTGAGGTTGAGCGAGAGCTGAGCCATGTCGCCGCCAGCTGTAACCAGTTGTATTGGCTCCTGTCCCTGGGAGCTGAAATTTTCCAGCAAGAGTTCCTCAAGTTCCACAAACTCTCCGCGCTGGATTTTTTCAATCGCACGACGTGGCGGTGTGGGTAGAACCGAGGGCTTGGAGAGACCTGGAGGTCCTGGCAAAGTCGGAGGTTCCGATAGAACTGGAAGTTCCGGGCAGGATAGGTCCGGAGCTTGACGTTCGGAGCGTGGGAGCGATCTTTCGGGTGCGGAGCGCGCGTGTGGGAGAGATCGGCTTCCAGATCAGACTCAGCACTGTCTGTTCTCCAGGCGTTCCACGCGTTCGAGGAGAGGGTGGAGGGCGTTCATCTTCATAACGGCTGAGGAAATGATGTCCGGGGAGAGCAATGAGGGCTCGTCCTGCATAGAAGCGTCGGTGCCTGGAGCGGGGTCAGAAGTCTGAACTAGCTGCTGACGGTGTGTCGGAGGCATCAGGCGCGAAGGCGCGCATGCCGTCAGTCCGCGCGTATGGCGAGGTCGAAGCCCTACCCGAGCGGCGACGGGTAACCTCGACGGCATACCCGCGTCCGCGTCCACGTCTGCTTCCTCGTACAGAGCCTCGTGGCATGGTGAAAGAGAGAGAAAGGGAGTGAGAAATGAGAAAGGAACAAACCGGTGTTCTTCTCACTACCCAAGCAAAGCAAATATGAAGTAGCAATACGGCCAGCGCGAAGTATGGTGTATGCGTTACGGGTTCAAGCTCCGATGTGTGCTGCAGCCGCATATGGCTGGTTGGCTGGCGAGTTCAGGTGAGTTCCGGCGTACGCATGTTACATGCCACCACAGCGTGCATGTACGTGTTACTTGACATGCATCAATGAATAGCGTGGGATCTGCGGGCTCTTTGGAAGCCGCTGGAGCGCGTGTGAAGTGGTGGCTTGTGCAATGTGTTAACCTACATTACCGCAAGCTCTAATGTGCTACAACAACAACAACAACAACAACAACAACAACAACAACAACAACAACAACAACAACAACAACAACAACAACAACAACAACAACAACAACAACAACAACAACAACAACAACAACAACAACAACAACAACAACAACAACAACAACAACAACAACAACAACAACAACAACAACAACAACAACAACAACAACAACAACAACAACAACAACAACAACAACAACAACAACAACAACAACAACAACAACAACAACAACAACAACAACAACAACAACAACAACAACAACAACAACAACAACAACAACAACAACAACAACAACAACAACAACAACAACAACAACAACAACAACAACAACAACAACAACAACAACAACAACAACAACAACAACAACAACAACAACAACAACAACAACAACAACAACAACAACAACAACAACAACAACAACAACAACAACAACAACAACAACAACAACAACAACAACAACAACAACAACAACAACAACAACAACAACAACAACAACAACAACAACAACAACAACAACAACAACAACAACAACAACAACAACAACAACAACAACAACAACAACAACAACAACAACAACAACAACAACAACAACAACAACAACAACAACAACAACAACAACAACAACAACAACAACAACAACAACAACAACAACAACAACAACAACAACAACAACAACAACAACAACAACAACAACAACAACAACAACAACAACAACAACAACAACAACAACAACAACAACAACAACAACAACAACAACAACAACAACAACAACAACAACAACAACAACAACAACAACAACAACAACAACAACAACAACAACAACAACAACAACAACAACAACAACAACAACAACAACAACAACAACAACAACAACAACAACAACAACAACAACAACAACAACAACAACAACAACAACAACAACAACAACAACAACAACAACAACAACAACAACAACAACAACAACAACAACAACAACAACAACAACAACAACAACAACAACAACAACAACAACAACAACAACAACAACAACAACAACAACAACAACAACAACAACAACCAAAACAACAACAACAACAACAACAACAACAACAACAACAACAACAACCAAAACAACAACAACAGCAACACCACCGTGAGAATATAGACTTCAAAAGTCAAAAACAACAACAACAACAACAACAACAACAACAACAACAACAACAACAACAACAACAACAACAACAACAACAACAACAACAACAACAACAACAACAACAACAGCAGCAAAAACATCAACAACTACAACAACAACAACAACAACCAAAACAACAACAACAGCAACACCACCGTGAGAATATAGACTTCAAAATTCAAAAACAACAACAACAACAACAACAACAACAACAACAACAATAACAACAACAGCAACAACAACAACAACAACAACAACAGCAAAAACATCAACAGCAACAACAACAACAACAACAACAACAACAACCAAAACAACAACAACAGCAACACCACCGTGAGAAGTTTTCATTTCTTGTTGGCTGAGTTTTACGAAATAAACAAGAAATGTTGTTCTTTTCGAACGAACAGGTCTGGGACCGAGGTCCAACAGTTTTGGGCGTACTGGTACGCCGCAGTCCCTCATCTTTTGTTTTCTTGCTTTGCAAGCTGGTTGCCTTTTTCTGGACTCCCTTGATTTCGTCAGTCGTAGATCTACCTGCCTTTCCGTTATGCCTCCAAGGAAATCCAAGGCCCCCTCGGCAGCGCAGCTGGTACCTCCAAGGAAAAAATCCAAGGCCCCCTCGGCAGCGCAGCTGACCGTGGAGCTCAATGCAATGAGGGAGAAGTTTGAGGCGGAAAAGGAAGAGAGCGCCCTGAGAATCAGGCTCCTCGAGGGACAGCTGGAACGGGGAAATGAGTCGTCCTCGTCCAAGCGTAAACGCCGTAATGTTTCTGTGTCGTCGTCGTCTTCATCTTCTTCGTCATCATCTTCTTCATCGTCCTCGTCATCAGATTCGTCTGACTCGTCGGATGACTCCCGCCGGAAAAGAAAAACCAAAAAATTCAAAAAATCGAAGAAGTCGCGAAGATCCTCCACCTCGATGTCAGCGCGAAAGTGGAAGACAAGGTCTTATGAAGTGCAGCACGGCCTGAATGAGCAGCTGCAACGCCAACTCAAGAAGACCAGGCGGGACCTGCGGAAGCTGAAGGGTGGCCGAAGTCTCTCTAAGAGGCTCAGAAGGCTCAGAAGAGGTGAGTCGTTGCTGTCTGCTAGACAAGAATGGTTGGTGGTGGCGGATGTGCATGGCCACGAGGCGGCCAGCAGGTTTCAAGAGGGGGGTGAGCTGGTCGACATCCTGTCGTCCTCCGAAAAGTCAAAAAAGCTAATCGCTGCGATTCAAAGCACGAAGCAAAGAGCCCCCACTGTTAACGTTAGGCAGCCCTTTCGTGGCAGTGCCCCAGCCACCTCGTCCAGGAGCTGGGGCAATTCCCCAATCCCCTTCACGCCGGGCGTCACAGCAACCCCTGCCCCAGCAGTTCCCCCCAGACCCCCCAGGCCTGTGTGCCACCGCTGCGGCAGCGCTGACCACTTCGTCAGATTCTGCACCCAGACCATCTCTGCCCCCGCTGCTAGAAAATAAGCCTGCTGTTGTTGCACCAATTCATTCCGATGAAGAAAGAGATGTTGATTCTTATTTGATGGAGGCTGATGGTGGGTGGGATGTGCGTGAAGTTGGTGTTCAAGATGTTCAAGTAGGTAGCCTAGCTAAATGTATGCAATTTTGGCGCATGATGGGGGCATCTAGGTTTATTCAAACCATAGTACTGCATGGATACGCACTGCCCTTCATAGAGGTCCCGCGTGCAAGAGAATTTGCAAACCACCGCAGTGCATGCGAGAATGCCGAGTTTGTTTGTGACTCGGTGGAAAGTCTGCTGAACCAGGGTTGCATTCAAGAAGTAAAAAGGGAGGATGTTGTAGTCACCAGTCCGTTAGGCGTTGTGAACAACGGCAAGAAGCTACGACTCATTGTGGACTTGAGGTATGTAAACAAGCATTTGCAAAACTTTAAGTTCAAGCTCGAGGACATGAAGGTCGTGGCAAATGTGTACTCTCAGGGAGATTATTTGGTTACGTTCGATTTGAAGAGTGGGTACCATCATATTGAAATTGCGAAGGCGTATTGGAAGTACTTAGGTTTCTCCTGGGTGGGGAAGGGGGGTGATCGCAGGTGGTTCGTTTTCCGTGTTCTCCCCTTCGGTTTATCCACTGCCCCATACATTTTCACGAAGGTAACCCGTGTCTTACTAAGACACTGGCGGAGGGACGGCATCAGATGCCAGCTTTACATGGATGACGGGTCGGGTGGGCACTCTACAGTTGAGGGTGCACAGGCAGTAGCGAAAAGATTGAAATCAGATCTAGTTCAGGCCGGATTTGTTCCAAACGAAAATAAGTGCCACTGGGAGCCCTCACAGACGGTAGAAATGCTTGGCATGGAAGTCGACATGAGGGAAGGGATCATACGGGTCACTAAGGGACGGGTGGAAAAGCTGAAGACGTTTGTAGAAAAGCTGTCACAGGTCGAATATCCAACTGCCAGACAATTGGCCAGGCTTACGGGGTATTTGCTATCTATGTCGCTGGCATTGGGCCCCGTGTGCAGGTTGAGGACGAGGTCATTTTATGCACTGATTATGAACCGTGAGTCGTGGCATGCAAAACTCAGCTGGTCTCAAATGGCGCTTCAAGATCTGGAGTTTTGGTCTGGCTCGTTTAGTCAATGCCACGGTCAACCTTTTTGGAAAAAAGACCCCAGGGTGACAGTGCTCTCGTGGTCCGACGCGAGCGACTCTGGCTGGGGAGGTTTCTCAGTTACATCAAAAGGAACTGAATTAGCTAAAGGGGAATGGACCAAAGAAATTGTGCAGGCTGGTGCCAGCTCCACATGGCGTGAGCTGCGAGCTATTTTGTTGGTTCTGAGTTCGCTGTCGAAAGAGATTGAAGGTGGCGTTTGCATTCACAGAAGCGATAACCAGGCAGCCGTGCACATAATACAAGTAGGCAGTTCAAAATCTCATTTGCAGAGCGAAACACTGGAGATTCACAAGCTGTGCGCCGTGCATGGTATTCAGTTGCTGGCAGAATGGGTGCCTCGCGAAGAAAATGAGCTGGCCGATTACCTTTCAAAGCTGTCTGATACGGATGACTGGCAGTTAAATCCCAAATTGTTCGATTGGCTTGATTCGATGTGGGGCCCTCACAGCATTGATTGCTTTGCAAGCAGCAGAACAAAGCAAATGAGTAGATTCTGCTCAAGGTGGTGGAACCCGGGGTGCTCGGGTATTGATGCATTCACTGTGAATTGGAGCGGAGAAAGAGTTTGGCTGGTACCACCAATGTACTTGATAGGGCGTGTGGTAGATATGTTGATCGTGTCAAAATGCCACGGTACTTTGGTTGTTCCAGAATGGCAATCGGCGCCATGGTGGCCAAAGTTGCGTTGCGGCCCAAAGTGGGCAGATTTCGTTAAGGAGGCAATCAGCCTGCCAAAGTCTCATGATACCTTCCTGGAGGGTACTTGTCCATACAATTTCTTTGGGGGCAGTGTGAGTCCTTGTGACGTGTATGCACTACGCATTTGTACAGTGACAAACTGTGTTTGTTAGAAGAGGGATGCTGAAATTCGCCGGCCGCTGGAGTTTTTCTCTGACGGAAAGATGTCTGTTTGTGGAGCATGTGGTGATGAGCGAGAATGCGTGCATGCAGTGTCTGCGAGGTCCTGCTGCAGGATGTCCCCACTGTGGGGAGGTGATTGTGCTCTGAGCACGTAAGCAACTGCCTGGCAGTGGAAAGCTGTGGGTGCGAGTGAATGGCAGGAGTGGTGGAAGATCGCCAGGTATAGCGACGACATCCCCCTGGGGGAAGAAGGAAGCTGACGAGTCGAC
>NC_088649.1:498785-503785 GCF_964019385.1 Sycon ciliatum | reverse complement strand
TATTCATAGATGGGAAGAGGTGGGTGGGTGAGAAAGGAACAAACCGGTGTTCTTCTCACTACCCAAGCAAAGCAAATATGAAGTAGCAATACGGCCAGCGCGAAGTATGGTGTATGCGTTACGGGTTCAAGCTCCGATGTGTGCTGCAGCCGCATATGGCTGGTTGGCTGGCGAGTTCAGGTGAGTTCCGGCGTACGCATGTTACATGCCACCACAGCGTGCATGTACGTGTTACTTGACATGCATCAATGAATAGCGTGGGATCTGCGGGCTCTTTGGAAGCCGCTGGAGCGCGTGTGAAGTGGTGGCTTGTGCAATGTGTTAACCTACATTACCGCAAGCTCTAATGTGCTATTAACACGCATGCACTCGCTATTGCAGACCAGTGGAGAGCACACATCATATGGAGGATTCATGGAGTGCTGGGCAACCGAATCTGGCATGTGATAATCATGTAGGATAGTCCACGCACGAGGTGCAGCCCATGAAATGGGCACCCACGAACTGGGCGGAGTGTGGACGGCCTGTATGATAGTGTGTATGTATGTCCACGCACAAAGTGCAGCCCATGAGATGGGCGCCCATGAAATGGACGGAGTGTGGACGGCCCACGCACACGAGGTGCAGCCCATGAAATGGGCACCCATGAACTGGGCGGAGTGTGGACGGCCTGTATGATAGTGTGTATGTATGTCCACGCACAAAGTGCAGCCCATGAGATGGGCGCCCATGAAATGGACGGAGTGTGGACGGCCCACGCACGAAGTGCAATGCCCGTTAGGAGGCAGGAGTGTGGGAGTATGAGTGTGATGGCCGAAGGCCGTGATAATTGCCAGATGAGAGGAGATAGCTGGCCCATGGTTGCCCAGCCTCCATGCTAAGTTGTGACACATTGCAATGCACGTGAATGACACTGTTGTTGCTATCAGCGCAGTTTGTCAGCACAATCCTAGCAGAGCAAGTTGCTGTGCTGTTCCAAACGGTCAGCCGTGTGGGTACGTGCATGGGTGCGAGTTGCGTGCCCGCGTGGCGGGTTCTTACATACCTCCATGCGTTCTGTGATGCGCTTGTACCTCTGACAGCTTTTGGGTCAGCTGCCCCATGTCTGTGTCGGTTGTCCTGATGTAGCGCAAGACACTGTCGCTTCTCCATCAGCCCATTGCCCTGATTAGCCAGTCCGGGGTACCCGCCATGGCTGCAGTTGTGGCGGCACCGATGCGGAACGAATGACCAGCGTAATCGCGTGAATTGGGTGTTCCCGTGAGTGGGAGAAGCTGTCGGAGCTCTTCTGTCAGTGCCTGCCTGGTCAGCGGTCTCCCGGGGCGGTAGCGGAAGAGTGCGTCAGTGGCGTCAGACGGACAGACTGTAAAATATGCCAGGAGGGCGGCAACCGGGCAAGGTTGTGAAGTGGTACTACCGATTATCTGCATGGCCCTGACGAAGTTGGTCCGTCTTCGATTGCTTGATGTGGAAGCGGATATATGTGCGTCCTTGAGTGACATCCAGAGTCACATCCTGGCGCGTGGCATGAGTGGCAGGGTCAAACCCGGCTGGAGGCGCAGTGAATTCAGCGCATCGAAGAAATCCGAAGAAGGCGAGCACCATTGCCGCCTTGAGCATGCCCTTGTCCTGCTGGTGACGCCGTTGGTCCAGGCTGAGGAGCTTCCGCAGCAAATCAATGGTGATTGGGAGGCGAGTGCGCTGGATTGCCGGGTCAGTCGCCGTCCTCTTGATGCCTCGCATAACACGTGGCGGCAGCAATGCGTTCATCATTGGATCTCGGAATCCGGCTTCGAGATGCATGTTGCGTACTGCGGCCATGTAGACATGCATTGTCTGTGGTTGAACCGATTGTGTGCTGCGAAGCAACTTCGCATCGTGTCTGTAGCCGGCATGGGCGTCCATCTCTGCAACGCACAGAATTGCGTAAATTTCCTTTCGCCAGTGGCGTACGTGCGCCGTGTTGTCGGGGCGATTGCCATGGCTGCCAGGTCGGCGACCTCCTGCATCAGTCCAGGAGAGGGAGGCGGATTGCAGTGTCCGGGGCTTGCTGTGCCGATGGTGCCAGCTGCTGGAATGCCTGTCAGAGTGATACGGAAATAGGGCTTGGCGCGGCTAAACCTCTGGTTGATATCCCATAAGCGCCGCGTAAATGTTCTGCCTGGTACGACGACGCTCGACGCAAAGGAGAGTTTCCCCAGGAAGTGATCGAGTTTGCGTTGCGTGGTCTGGGTGCAGCGTGACAGCTCGCTGAGGAGCTCGCGGAGGTCCGTCGGTTTGTCGTCTGGGAGACGGGCTTCCATGCGCACCGTGTCCAGCACAATTCCGAGGAAGGCAGTAATGTGTGAAAGCGAACAGTGTTCAGGGGAGTGGAAGTCGGCTTACTTTTTCTCAGTGGGCTTCGAAGTCTTCTCGTGGCTATCTGCAGGGTGCTGCCACCTGAAGCGGGTGGTGCTGGTGCAGGATGTGGCGGCATGTCCTTTGTCTTCACATGAGCTGCAGGCGTAGAGACGGTCGCAGGGTGTGCGGGAACAGGGCCTGCCGCGGTTGAAGTTAAAACAGTCTTGGCGGGTGCTGCCCGCCACTGATGGAAAGGGCTGTGCGTGTTGAGCTGCGGCATGTGGGCAGGCAGCGGTCGCGGCTGTTTTGGAGCGTGCATTTGGTGCATGACAGACGGGGAGAGCGGAGTAGGCGAATACTCCACAGCGTCTGATTGATCACGTCCCAGCGCAGTGCCATGCTGGCGGTGTGTTGGCGAAATGCTCGATCATAGTTCAGCACAGGAGACGTCTGCATGACAGACGGGGAGAGCGGAGTAGGCGAATACTCCACAGCGTCTGATTGATCACGTCCCAGCGCAGTGCCATGCTGGCGGTGTGTTGGCGAAATGCTCGATCATAGTTCAGCACAGCAGACGTCGTGAACTCTTGGTTCGCAGTACAAAGTATGTGCTGGTAGCAGACGAGCTCATCAGCTCGGTCAGGACGAGCAAGAACGACGATGCCCATGTAGATCGTCCAGGCCTCCAGCCAAGCCGAGAAGTCGTTGATCGCGCGCGGCGCGCGTGTGGTTTGCGCTGAGGTTGAGCGAGAGCTGAGCCATGTCGCCGCCAGCTATAACCAGTTGTATTGGCTCCTGTCCCTGGGAGCTGAAATTTTCCAGCAAGAGTTCCTCAAGTTCCACAAACTCTCCGCGCTGGATTTTTTCAATCGCACGACGTGGCGGTGTGGGTAGAACCGAGGGCTTGGAGAGACCTGGAGGTCCTGGCAAAGTCGGAGGTTCCGATAGAACTGGAAGTTCCGGGCAGGATAGGTCCGGAGCTTGACGTTCGGAGCGTGGGAGCGATCTTTCGGGTGCGGAGCGCGCGCGTGGGAGAGATCGGCTTCCAGATCAGACTCAGCACTGTCTGTTCTCCAGGCGTTCCACGCGTTCGAGGAGAGGGTGGAGGGCGTTCATCTTCATAACGGCTGAGGAAATGATGTCCGGGGAGAGCAATGAGGGCTCGTCCTGCATAGAAGCGTCGGTGCCTGGAGCGGGGTCAGAAGTCTGAACTAGCTGCTGACGGTGTGTCGGAGGCATCAGGCGCGAAGGCGCGCATGCCGTCAGTCCGCGCGTATGGCGAGGTCGAAGCCCTACCCGAGCGGCGACGGGTAACCTCGACGGCATACCCGCGTCCGCGTCCACGTCTGCTTCCTCGTACAGAGCCTCGTGGCATGGTGAAAGAGAGAGAAAGGGAGTGAGAAATGAGAAAGGAACAAACCGGTGTTCTTCTCACTACCCAAGCAAAGCAAATATGAAGTAGCAATACGGCCAGCGCGAAGTATGGTGTATGCGTTACGGGTTCAAGCTCCGATGTGTGCTGCAGCCGCATATGGCTGGTTGGCTGGCGAGTTCAGGTGAGTTCCGGCGTACGCATGTTACATGCCACCACAGCGTGCATGTACGTGTTACTTGACATGCATCAATGAATAGCGTGGGATCTGCGGGCTCTTTGGAAGCCGCTGGAGCGCGTGTGAAGTGGTGGCTTGTGCAATGTGTTAACCTACATTACCGCAAGCTCTAATGTGCTACAACAACAACAACAACAACAACAACAACAACAACAACAACAACAACAACAACAACAACAACAACAACAACAACAACAACAACAACAACAACAACAACAACAACAACAACAACAACAACAACAACAACAACAACAACAACAACAACAACAACAACAACAACAACAACAACAACAACAACAACAACAACAACAACAACAACAACAACAACAACAACAACAACAACAACAACAACAACAACAACAACAACAACAACAACAACAACAACAACAACAACAACAACAACAACAACAACAACAACAACAACAACAACAACAACAACAACAACAACAACAACAACAACAACAACAACAACAACAACAACAACAACAACAACAACAACAACAACAACAACAACAACAACAACAACAACAACAACAACAACAACAACAACAACAACAACAACAACAACAACAACAACAACAACAACAACAACAACAACAACAACAACAACAACAACAACAACAACAACAACAACAACAACAACAACAACAACAACAACAACAACAACAACAACAACAACAACAACAACAACAACAACAACAACAACAACAACAACAACAACAACAACAACAACAACAACAACAACAACAACAACAACAACAACAACAACAACAACAACAACAACAACAACAACAACAACAACAACAACAACAACAACAACAACAACAACAACAACAACAACAACAACAACAACAACAACAACAACAACAACAACAACAACAACAACAACAACAACAACAACAACAACAACAACAACAACAACAACAACAACAACAACAACAACAACAACAACAACAACAACAACAACAACAACAACAACAACAACAACAACAACAACAACAACAACAACAACAACAACAACAACAACAACAACAACAACAACAACAACAA
>NC_088649.1:466285-468785 GCF_964019385.1 Sycon ciliatum | reverse complement strand
ATAGACTTCAAAATTCAAAAACAACAACAACAACAACAACAACAACAACAACAACAATAACAACAACAGCAACAACAACAACAACAACAGCAAAAACATCAACAACTACAACAACAACAACAACCAAAACAACAACAACAGCAACACCAGCGTGAGAATATAGACTTCAAAATTCAAAAACAACAACAACAACAACAACAACAACAACAATAACAACAACAGCAACAACAACAACAACAACAACAGCGAAAACATAACCAACTACAACAACAACAACAACCAAAACAACAACAACAACAGCAACACCACCGTGAGAATATAGACTTCAAAATTCAAAAACAACAACAACAACAACAACAACAACAACAACAACAACAACAATAACAACAACAGCAACAACAACAACAACAACAGCAAAAACATCAACAACTACAACAACAACAACAACCAAAACAACAACAACAGCAACACCACCGTGAGAATATAGACTTCAAAATTCAAAAACAACAACAACAACAACAACAACAACAACAACAACAACAACAACAACAACAACAACAACAATAACAACAACAGCAACAACAACAACAACAACAACAACAACAACAACAACAGCAAAAACATCAACAACTACAACAACAACAACAACCAAAACAACAACAACAGCAACACCACCGTGAGAATATAGACTTCAAAATTCAAAAACAACAACGACAACAACAACAATAACAACAACAGCAACAACAACAACAACAACAACAACAACAACAATAACAACAACAGCAACAACAACAACAACAACAACAACAGCAAAAACATCAACAACTACAACAACAACAACAACCAAAACAACAACAACAGCAACACCACCGTGAGAATATAGACTTCAAAAGTCAGAAACAACAACAACAACAACAACAACAACAACAACAACAACAACAATAACAACAACAGCAACAACAACAACAACAACAACAACAGCAAAAACATCAACAACTACAACAACAACAACAACAACCAAAACAACAACAACAGCAACACCACCGTGAGAATATAGACTTCAAAATTCAAAAACAACAACAACAACAACAACAACAACAACAACAACAACAACAACAACAACAACAATAACAACAACAGCAACAACACCAACAACAGCAAAAACATCAAGAACTTCAACAACAACAACAACCAAAACAACAACAACAGCAACACCACCGTGAGAATATAGACTTCAAAATTCAAAAACAACAACAACAACAACAACAACAACAACAACAACAATAACAACAACAGCAACAACAAAAACAACAACAGCAAAAACATCGACAACTACAACAACAACAACCAAAACAACAACAAGAGCAACACCACCGTGAGAATATAGACTTCAAAATTCAAAAACAACAACAACAACAACAACAACAACAACAACAACAACAACAACAATAACAACAACAGCAACAACAACAACAACAACAGCAAAAACATCAACAACTACAACAACAACAACAACCAAAACAACAACAACAGCAACACCACCGTGAGAATATAGACTTCAAAATTCAAAAACAACAACAACAACAACAACAACAACAATAACAACAACAGCAACAACAACAACAACAACAACAACAGCAAAAACATCAACAACAACAACAACAACACCAACCAAAACAACAACAACAGCAACACCACCGCGAGAATATAGACTTCAAAATTCAAAAACAACAACAACAACAACAACAACAACAACAACAACAACAATAACAACAACAGCAACAACAACAACAACAACAGCAAAAACATCAACAACTACAACAACAACAACAACCAAAACAACAACAACAGCAACACCAGCGTGAGAATATAGACTTCAAAATTCAAAAACAACAACAACAACAACAACAACAATAACAACAACAGCAACAACAACAACAACAACAGCGAAAACATCACCAACTACAACAACAACAACAACCAAAACAACAACAACAGCAACACCACCGTGAGAATATAGACTTCAAAATTCAAAAACAACAACAACAACAACAACAACAACAACAACAACAACAACAACAATAACAACAACAGCTACAACAACAACAACAACAACAGCAAAAACATCAACAACTACAACAACAACAACAAACAAAACAACAACAACAGCAACACCACCGTGAGAATATAGACTTCAAAATTCAAAAACAACAACAACAACAACAACAACAACAACAACAACAACAACAACAACAATAACAACAACAGCAACAACAACAACAACAACAACAACAACAGCAAAAACATCAACAACTACAACAACAACAACCAAAACAACAACAACAGCAACACCACCGTGAGAATATAGACTTCAAAATTCAAAAACAACAACAACAACAACAACAACAACAACTACAACACACAACAATAACAACAACAGCAACAACAACAACAACAACAACAACAGCAAAAACATCAACAACAACAACAACAACAACAA
>NC_088649.1:456285-463785 GCF_964019385.1 Sycon ciliatum | reverse complement strand
AACAACAACAACAACAACAACAACAACAACAACAACAATAACAACAACAGCAACAACAACAACAACAACAGCAAAAACATCAACAACTACAACAACAACAACAACCAAAACAACAACAACAGCAACACCACCGTGAGAATATAGACTTCAAAATTCAAAAACAACAACAACAACAACAACAACAACAACAACAACAACAACAACAACAACAACAACAACAACAATAACAACAACAGCAACAACAACAACAACAACAACAACAACAACAACAACAACAGCAAAAACATCAACAACTACAACAACAACAACAACCAAAACAACAACAACAGCAACACCACCGTGAGAATATAGACTTCAAAATTCAAAAACAACAACGACAACAACAACAATAACAACAACAGCAACAACAACAACAACAACAACAACAACAACAATAACAACAACAGCAACAACAACAACAACAACAACAACAGCAAAAACATCAACAACTACAACAACAACAACAACCAAAACAACAACAACAGCAACACCACCGTGAGAATATAGACTTCAAAAGTCAGAAACAACAACAACAACAACAACAACAACAACAACAACAACAACAACAATAACAACAACAGCAACAACAACAACAACAACAACAACAGCAAAAACATCAACAACTACAACAACAACAACAACAACCAAAACAACAACAACAGCAACACCACCGTGAGAATATAGACTTCAAAATTCAAAAACAACAACAACAACAACAACAACAACAACAACAACAACAACAACAACAACAACAATAACAACAACAGCAACAACACCAACAACAGCAAAAACATCAAGAACTTCAACAACAACAACAACCAAAACAACAACAACAGCAACACCACCGTGAGAATATAGACTTCAAAATTCAAAAACAACAACAACAACAACAACAACAACAACAACAACAACAACAATAACAACAACAGCAACAACAAAAACAACAACAGCAAAAACATCGACAACTACAACAACAACAACCAAAACAACAACAAGAGCAACACCACCGTGAGAATATAGACTTCAAAATTCAAAAACAACAACAACAACAACAACAACAACAACAACAACAACAACAACAATAACAACAACAGCAACAACAACAACAACAACAGCAAAAACATCAACAACTACAACAACAACAACAACCAAAACAACAACAACAGCAACACCACCGTGAGAATATAGACTTCAAAATTCAAAAACAACAACAACAACAACAACAACAACAATAACAACAACAGCAACAACAACAACAACAACAACAACAGCAAAAACATCAACAACAACAACAACAACAACAACCAAAACAACAACAACAGCAACACCACCGCGAGAATATAGACTTCAAAATTCAAAAACAACAACAACAACAACAACAACAACAACAACAACAACAATAACAACAACAGCAACAACAACAACAACAACAGCAAAAACATCAACAACTACAACAACAACAACAACCAAAACAACAACAACAGCAACACCAGCGTGAGAATATAGACTTCAAAATTCAAAAACAACAACAACAACAACAACAACAATAACAACAACAGCAACAACAACAACAACAACAGCGAAAACATCACCAACTACAACAACAACAACAACCAAAACAACAACAACAGCAACACCACCGTGAGAATATAGACTTCAAAATTCAAAAACAACAACAACAACAACAACAACAACAACAACAACAACAACAACAATAACAACAACAGCTACAACAACAACAACAACAACAGCAAAAACATCAACAACTACAACAACAACAACAAACAAAACAACAACAACAGCAACACCACCGTGAGAATATAGACTTCAAAATTCAAAAACAACAACAACAACAACAACAACAACAACAACAACAACAACAACAACAATAACAACAACAGCAACAACAACAACAACAACAACAACAACAGCAAAAACATCAACAACTACAACAACAACAACCAAAACAACAACAACAGCAACACCACCGTGAGAATATAGACTTCAAAATTCAAAAACAACAACAACAACAACAACAACAACAACTACAACACACAACAATAACAACAACAGCAACAACAACAACAACAACAACAACAGCAAAAACATCAACAACAACAACAACAACAACAACAACAACAACAACAACAACAACCAAAACAACAACAACAGCAACACCACCGTGAGAATATAGACTTCAAAATTCAAAAACAACAACAACAACAACAACAACAACAACAATAACAACAACAGCAACAACAACAACAACAACAACAGCAAAAACATCAAGAACTTCAACAACAACAACAACCAAAACAACAACAACAGCAACACCACCGTGAGAATATAGACTTCAAAATTCAAAAACAACAACAACAACAACAACAACAACAACAAAAACAACAATAACAACAACAGCAACAACAACAACAACAACAGCAAAAACATCAACAACTACAACAACAACAACAACCAAAACAACAACAACAGCAACACCACCGTGAGCATATAGACTTCAAAATTCAAAAACAACAACAACAACAACAACAACAACAACAACAACAACAACAATAACAACAACAGCAACAACAACAACAACAAAAACATCAACAACTACAACAACAACAACAACCAAAACAACAACAACAGCAACACCACCGTGAGAATATAGACTTCAAAATTCAAAAACAACAACAACAACAACAACAACAACAACAACAACAACAATAACAACAACAGCAACAACAACAACAACAACAGCAAAAACATCAACAACTTAAAAACAACAACAACCAACACAACAACAACAGCAACACCACCGTGAGAATATAGACTTCAAAATTCAAAAACAACAACAACAACAACAACAACAACAACAACAACAACAACAACAACAACAACAACAACAACAACAACAACAACAACAACAACAACAACAACAACAACAACAATAACAACAACAGCAACAACAACAACAGCAACAACAACAACAGCAAAAACATCAACAACTACAACAACAACAACAACCAAAACAACAACAACAGCAACACCACCGTGAGAGAATATAGACTTCAAAATTCAAAAAACAACAATAACAACAACAACAACAACAACAACAACAACAACAACAACAACAACAACAACAACAACAACAATAACAACAATAGCAACAACAACAACAACAACAGCAAAAACATCAACAACTACAACAACAACAACAAACAAAACAACAACAACAGCAACACCACCGTGAGAATATAGACTTCAAAATTCAAAAACAACAACAACAACAACAACAACAACAACAACAACAACAACAACAACAACAACAACAACAACAACAATAACAACAACAGCAACAACAACAACAACAACAACAACAACAACAACAGCAAAAACATCAACAACTACAACAACAACAACCAAAACAACAACAACAGCAACACCACCGTGAGAATATAGACTTCAAAATTCAAAAACAACAACAACAACAACAACAACAACAACTACAACACACAACAATAACAACAACAGCAACAACAACAACAACAACAACAACAGCAAAAACATCAACAACAACAACAACAACAACAACAACAACCAAAACAACAACAACAGCAACACCACCGTGAGAATATAGACTTCAAAATTCAAAAACAACAACAACAACAACAACAACAACAATAACAACAACAGCAACAACAACAACAACAACAGCAAAAACATCAAGAACTTCAACAACAACAACAACCAAAACAACAACAACAGCAACACCACCGTGAGAATATAGACTTCAAAATTCAAAAACAACAACAACAACAACAACAACAACAAAAACAACAATAACAACAACAGCAACAACATCAACAACAACAGCAAAAACATCAACAACTACAACAACAACAACAACCAAAACAACAACAACAGCAACACCACCGTGAGCATATAGACTTCAAAATTCAAAAACAACAACAACAACAACAACAACAACAACAACAACAACAACAATAACAACAACAGCAACAACAACAACAACAAAAACATCAACAACTACAACAACAACAACAACCAAAACAACAACAACAGCAACACCACCGTGAGAATATAGACTTCAAAATTCAAAAACAACAACAACAACAACAACAACAACAACAACAACAACAACAATAACAACAACAGCAACAACAACAACAACAGCAAAAACATCAACAACTTAAAAACAACAACAACCAACACAACAACAACAGGAACACCACCGTGAGAATATAGACTTCAAAATTCAAAAACAACAACAACAACAACAACAACAACAACAACAACAACAACAACAACAACAACAACAACAACAACAACAACAACAACAACAATAACAACAACAGCAACAACAACAACAGCAACAACAACAACAGCAAAAACATCAACAACTACAACAACAACAACAACCAAAACAACAACAACAGCAACACCACCGTGAGAGAATATAGACTTCAAAATTCAAAAACAACAATAACAACAACAACAACAACAACAACAACAACAATAACAACAACAGCAACAACAACAACAACAACAACAACAGCAAAAAACATCAACAACAACCAAAACACCAACAACAGCAACACCACCGTGAGAATATAGACTTCAAAATTCAAAAACAACAACAACTACAACAACAACAACAACAACAACAACAACAATAACAACAACAGCAACAACAACAACAACAACAACAACAACAGCAAAAACATCAACACCTACAACATCAACAACAACCAAAACAACAACAACAGCAACACCACCGTGAGAATATAGACTTCAAAATTCAAAAACCAAAACCACAACAACAACAACAACGACAACAACAATAACAACAACAGCAACAACAACAAAATCAACAGCAAAAACATCAACAACTACAACAACAACAACAACCAAAACAACAACAACAGCAACACCACCGTGAGAATATAGACTTCAAAATTCAAAAACAACAACAACAACAACAACAACAACAACAACAACAACAACAACAACAACAACAACAACAACAACAACAACAATAACAACAACAGCAACAACAACAACAACAACAACAACAACAACAACAGCAAAAACATCAACAACTACAACAACAACAACCAAAACAACAACAACAGCAACACCACCGTGAGAATATAGACTTCAAAATTCAAAAACAACAACAACAACAACAACAACAACAACTACAACACACAACAATAACAACAACAGCAACAACAACAACAACAACAACAACAGCAAAAACATCAACAACAACAACAACAACAACAACAACAACAACAACAACCAAAACAACAACAACAGCAACACCACCGTGAGAATATAGACTTCAAAATTCAAAAACAACAACAACAACAACAACAACAACAATAACAACAACAGCAACAACAACAACAACAACAGCAAAAACATCAAGAACTTCAACAACAACAACAACCAAAACAACAACAACAGCAACACCACCGTGAGAATATAGACTTCAAAATTCAAAAACAACAACAACAACAACAACAACAACAAAAACAACAATAACAACAACAGCAACAACAACAACAACAACAGCAAAAACATCAACAACTACAACAACAACAACAACCAAAACAACAACAACAGCAACACCACCGTGAGCATATAGACTTCAAAATTCAAAAACAACAACAACAACAACAACAACAACAACAACAACAACAACAATAACAACAACAGCAACAACAACAACAACAAAAACATCAACAACTACAACAACAACAACAACCAAAACAACAACAACAGCAACACCACCGTGAGAATATAGACTTCAAAATTCAAAAACAACAACAACAACAACAACAACAACAACAACAACAACAACAACAACAACAACAACAATAACAACAACAGCAACAACAACAACAACAGCAAAAACATCAACAACTTAAAAACAACAACAACCAACACAACAACAACAGGAACACCACCGTGAGAATATAGACTTCAAAATTCAAAAACAACAACAACAACAACAACAACAACAACAACAACAACAACAACAACAACAACAACAACAACAACAATAACAACAACAGCAACAACAACAACAGCAACAACAACAACAGCAAAAACATCAACAACTACAACAACAACAACAACCAAAACAACAACAACAGCAACACCACCGTGAGAGAATATAGACTTCAAAATTCAAAAACAACAATAACAACAACAACAACAACAACAACAACAATAACAACAACAGCAACAACAACAACAACAACAACAACAGCAAAAAACATCAACAACAACCAAAACACCAACAACAGCAACACCACCGTGAGAATATAGACTTCAAAATTCAAAAACAACAACAACTACAACAACAACAACAACAACAACAACAACAATAACAACAACAGCAACAACAACAACAACAACAACAACAACAACAGCAAAAACATCAACACCTACAACATCAACAACAACCAAAACAACAACAACAGCAACACCACCGTGAGAATATAGACTTCAAAATTCAAAAACCAAAACCACAACAACAACAACAACGACAACAACAATAACAACAACAGCAACAACAACAAAATCAACAGCAAAAACATCAACAACTACAACAACAACAACAACCAAAACAACAACAACAGCAAAACGACCATGAGAATATAGACTTCAAAATTCAAAAACAACAACAACAACAACAATAACAACAACAGCAACAACAACAACAACAACAACAGCAAAAACATCAACAACTACAACAACAACAACAACCAAAACAACAACAACAGCAACACCACCGTGAGAATATAGACTTCAAAATTCAAAAACAACAACAACAACAACAACAATAACAACAACAGCAACAACAACAACAACAACAGCAAAAACATCAACAACAACAACAACAACAACAACAACAGCAACAACAACAACAACCAAAACAACAACAACAGCAACACCACCGTGAGAATATAGACTTCAAAATTCAAAAACAACAACAACAACAACAACAACAACAACAACAACAATAACAACAACAGCAACAACAACAACAACAACAACAGCAAAAACATCAAGAACTTCAACAACAACAACAACCAAAACAACAACAACAGCAACACCACCGTGAGAATATAGACTTCACAATTCAAAAACAACAACAACAACAACAACAACAACAAAAACAACAATAACAACAACAGCAACAACAACAACAACAACAGCAAAAACATCAACAACTACAACAACAACAACAACCAAAACAACAACAACAGCAACACCACCGTGAGCATATAGACTTCAAAATTCAAAAACAACAACAACAACAACAACAACAACAACAACAACAACAACAACAACAATAACAACAACAGCAACAACAACAACAACAAAAACATCAACAACTACAACAACAACAACAACCAAAACAAC
>NC_088649.1:441285-446285 GCF_964019385.1 Sycon ciliatum | reverse complement strand
CAACAACTACAACAACAACAACAACCAAAACAACAACAACAGCAACACCACCGTGAGAATATAGACTTCAAAATTCAAAAACAACAACAACAACAACAACAACAACAATAACAACAACAACAACAACAACAACAACAACAACAACAACAACAACAACAACAACAACAACAACAACAACAACAACAGCAAAAACATCAACAACAGCAAAAACATCAACAACTACAACAACAACAACAACCAAAACAACAACAACAGCAACACCACCGTGAGAATATAGACTTCAAAATTCAAAAACAACAACAACAACAACAACAACAACAACAACAATAACAACAACAACAACAACAACAACAACAACAACAACAACAACAACAACAACAACAACAACAACAACAACAACAGCAAAAACATCAACAACAGCAAAAACATCAACAACTACAACAACAACAACAACCAAAACAACAACAACAGCAACACCAGCGTGAGAATATAGACTTCAAAATTCAAAAACAACAACAACAACAACAA
Organism: Sycon ciliatum; assembly: GCF_964019385.1. NCBI lineage: Eukaryota > Metazoa > Porifera > Calcarea > Leucosolenida > Sycettidae > Sycon > Sycon ciliatum. The sequence goes on along the minus strand of NC_088649.1, from coordinate 445,757 downwards.
CAACAATAACAACAACAGCAACAACAACAACAACAACAACAGCAAAAACATCAACAACTACAACAACAACAACAACCAAAACAACAACAACAGCAACACCACCGTGAGAATATAGACTTCAAAATTCAAAAACAACAACAACAACAACAACAACAACAACAACAACAATAACAACAACAGCAACAACAACAACAAAAACAACAGCAAAAACATCAACAACTACAACAACAACAACAATAACCAAAACAACAACAACAGCAACACCACCGTGAGAATATAGACTTCAAAATCCAAAAACAACAACAACAACAACAACAACAACAACAACAACAACAACAACAACAACAACAACAACAACAACAACAATAACAACAACAGCAACAACAACAACAACAACAGCAAAAACATCAACAACTACAACAACAACAACAACCAAAACAACAACAACAGCAACACCACCGTGAGAATATAGACTTCAAAATTCAAAAACAACGACAACAACAACAACAACAACAACAACAACAACAACAATAACAACAACAGCAACAACAACAACAACAACAACAACAGCAAAAACATCAACAACTACAACAACAACAACAACCAACCAAAACAACAACAACAGCAACACCACCGTGAGAATATAGACTTCAAAATTCAAAAACAACAACAACAACAACAACAACAACAACAACAACAACAACAACAACAACAACAACAACAATAACAACAACAGCAACAACAACAACAGCAAAAACATCAACAACTACAACAACAACAACAACCAAAACAACAACAACAGCAACACCACCGTGAGAATATAGACTTCAAAATTGTAAAACAACAACAACAACAACAACAACAACAACAATAACAACAACAGCAACAACAACAACAACAACAGCAAAAACATCAACAACTACAACAACAACAACAACCAAAACAACAACAACAGCAACACCACCGTGAGAATATAGACTTCAAAATTCAAAAACAACAACAACAACAACAACAACAACAACAATAACAACAACAGCAACAACAACAACAACAACAACAGCAAAAACATCAACAACTACAACAACAACAACAACCAAAACAACAACAACAGCAACACCACCGTGAGAATATAGACTTCAAAATTCAAAAACAACAACAACTACAACAACAACAACAACAACAATAACAACAACAGCAACAACAACAACAACAACACCATGCAAAAACATCAACAACTACAACATCAACAACAACCAAAACAACAACAACAGCAACACCACCGTGAGAATATAGACTTCAAAATTCAAAAACCAAAACAACAACAACAACAACGACAACAACAATAACAACAACAGCAACAACAACAAAATCAACAGCAAAAACATCAACAACTACAACAACAACAAAAACCAAAACAACAACAACAGCAACACCACCGTGAGAATATAGACTTCAAAATTCAAAAACAACAACAACAACAACAACAATAACAACAACAGCAACAACAGCAAAAACATCAACAACTACAACAACAACAACAACCAAAACAACAACAACAGCAACACCACCGTGAGAATATAGACTTCAAAATTCAAAAACAACAACAACAACAACAACAACAACAACAACAATAACAACAACAGCAACAACAACAACAACAACAACAGCAAAAACATCAACAACTACAACAACAACAACCAAAACAACAACAACAGCAACACCACCGTGAGAATATAGACTTCAAAATTCAAAAACAACAACAACAACAACAACAACAACAACAACAACAACAACAACAACAACAATAACAACAACAACAGCAACAATAACAACAACAACAACAACAGCACAAACATCAACAACTACAACAACAACAACAACCAAAACAACAACAACAGCAACACCACCGTGAGAATATAGACTTCAAAATTCAAAAACAACAACAACAACAACAACAACAACAATAACAACAACAACAACAACAACAACAACAACAACAACAACAACAACAACAACAACAACAACAACAACAACAACAACAACAACAGCAAAAACATCAACAACAGCAAAAACATCAACAACTACAACAACAACAACAACCAAAACAACAACAACAGCAACACCACCGTGAGAATATAGACTTCAAAATTACAAAACAATAACAACAACAACAACAACAACAACAACGACAACAATAACAACAACAGCAACAACAACAACAACAACAACAACAACAACAGCAAAAACATCAACAACTACAACAACAACAACAACCAAAACAACAACAACAGCAACACCACCGTGAGAATATAGACTTCAAAATTCAAAAACAACAACAACAACAACAACAACAATAACAACAACAGCAACAACAACAACAACAACAACAACAACAACAACAGCAAAAACATCAACAACTACAACAACAACAACAACCAAAACAACAACAACAGCAACACCACCGTGAGAATATATGTTGGACTCAGTAGAGCGTCCAGCCCCTATATGATGTCCAACCCCTATATAGAGTCCATTGGTCCAAAATCCACTGTACAGAGTCCAAACTTGGAATCAACTGTGAGCTCAAAGTTTAGATGGACATCACTCCCTGTATAGAGTCCAGCCAATTGGCTTCACCCCTATATAGAGTCCATTGGTCCAAAATCAACTGTATGGAGTCCAAACTTTGAAATCAACTATAAGGAGTCTTTATGTGGACAACACTCCCTGTATAAAGTCCAGCCAATTAGGCATCCCTTATCCAGAGTTCGAAATTAGACATAGGATCTGCTGTAAGCAGTGAATATTAACCAGAAAACGGCCTCTCCCTTTAATCCTTTACATCATTCACTTCTCAAGATAAAAAATATGTATTGAGGCGCCACTGCAGCCACTTCATTACATGAAAAACCCTACAAACACCATCCTCAAATCAAGTGGTCTCTTCGCAGACGCTGCAAATTACAATATCTCAATCATGTAGTGTTGCCAAATTATTGTGCACGCACACACACACACACACACCCAACGCCAAGAAAAAACCTAGAAAAAACCAAGAATCGAAAGAGAATAATGGAGAGCCAATGATTAATTATTTGTTTTCAAATTATTGTGAGCGCGCACACACACACACACACACACACACACTTATACAACGCCAAGAAAACACCAAGAAAAGAGAAGAGACACAATACACACGCAACTCCAACAGCCATGCAAACGTCCTCCCATTTACACGTAAAGTCAAGAGGGATACCAAATAATTATACGAAACGAATGCATACGTGGGCGGATGCACGCACGTTTACATACATGTAGTAGTGTAAGAGAGTAACATAGTGCAGTAGTCAGCATAATACTAGCACATGCTGAGAGTGCAATAGCAAGCTTCACCAGTGCTCATGGCCATGCAAATATTCAACAGCACTCAGTTCCGCAAGCTTCTGAAGATCAGCACACCTGCAACAAAATAGATAGCACAAGGATACGCTTATTACCGTAATGATGCATGGGAGCACACAACTACAAAGTTCTCAACGAATGTGATGCTCAATGAAAATCCATCCACACAAAGACCTGTGAACAGGTGACGGTGGGGACAATAATCTATTAGTAATACGAGGAATAAGATCGTTTGTGCACACTCAAGACGCACAGACACACCACCATACATGTAGTGTACACAGTGTTTCACTTCACTGCAACTAAATTGAAATGAGATGATTTAAACAATCTGTACAGCGTTGCAGTCAGTCAGTCTTCCCTCAAGATGGAAATGCAATGATTTGTTGTCACGAGGCAGTTTCACTGACACAATGTCATGTGTGTGACATCAAAACGGTTACTTCATGGAATACGAGTACACGTATTCGCTTGAGAAGCTTTTTCTTGTCATCGGCATACAAGAAATCCTACTACTACTACTACTACTACTACTACTAGTACACTGGCACTGCGTTTGTGGATCCCATTGTATTTGACATCATACTAGAACCTACTAGAGGAAGAGTGTCGTGGAGTTCACATAATTATCACAGGGATAAAAATACATTTCTCATGAAATATAATAATAATTGATGATAGCTAGACGATCGTATACGATTGATGCAAAGTCCTTGCAGTCCTTGAGGACTATTACGAAGTGGTTGATTACTTTTAGGGCATTCATTCAAGCAACATCAAACAAACGCGATACGATCCTTGAAAATGGAAAAAAATTCAAGCATAACGACAGAACAGCAGACCAATCGAAACGAGTAAAAGCTTCCTTACCTCAGTCATCGTCCTGCCATGTACTTGGACAGCCTTTCGACACGGTGGTACAGGCAGCTCTTGTCCAGTCAAACAGGGTATCCTTGTGGCGTCGAACGAAAGAGAGTGTCAGTGTATCTGACTCGTCAGATTGGAACTGTGCTGAACTTTTCTCGTTCTCCGCTTTCTGCTTTCATCCCTCGCTCTGATGAAACCGTTCA
>NC_088649.1:428785-436285 GCF_964019385.1 Sycon ciliatum | reverse complement strand
AGCAAAAACATCACCAACTACAACAACAACAACAACCAAAACAACAACAACAGCAACACCACCGTGAGAATATAGACTTCAAAATTCAAAAACAACAACAACAACAACAACAACAACAACAACAACAATAACAACAACAGCAACAACAACAACAACAACAACAACAGCAAAAACATCAACAACTACAACAACAACAACAACCAAAACAACAACAACAGCAACACCACCGTGAGAATATAGACTTCAAAATTCAAAAACAACAACAACAACAACAACAACAACAATAACAACAACAGCAACAACAACAACAACAACAGCAAAAACATCAACAACTACAACAACAACAACAACAACCAAAACAACAACAACAGCAACACCACCGTGAGAATATAGACTTCAAAATTCAAAAACAACAACAACAACAACAACAACAACAACAACAACAACAACAACAACAACAACAACAATAACAACAACAGCAACAACAACAACAACAACAACAGCAAAAACATCAACAACTACAACAACAACAACAACCAAAACAACAACAACAGCAACACCACCGTGAGAATATAGACTTCAAAATTCAAAAACAACAACAACAACAACAACAATAACAACAACAGCAACAACAACAACAACAACAGCAAAAACATCAACAACTACAACAACAACAACAACCAAAACAACAACAACAGCAACACCACCGTGAGAATATAGACTTCAAAATTCAAAAACAACAACAACAACAACAACAACAACAATAACAACAACAGCAACAACAACAACAACAACAACAGCAAAAACATCAACAACTACAACAACAACAACAACCAAAACACCAACAACAGCAACACCACCGTGAGATTATAGACTTCAAAATTCAAAAACAACAACAACAACAACAACAACAACAACAACAACAACAACAACAACAACAACAACAACAACAACAACAACAACAACAATAACAACAACAGCAACAACAACAACAACAACAGCAAAAACATCAACAACTACAACAACAACAACAACCAAAACAACAACAACAGCAACACCACCGTGAGAATATAGACTTTTCACTCACAAAGCGACTGTTCAGTACATGGGGTAGTGGTCTACCAGAGCAATCACACTCACCACCGTGGTGGTTTTCCAGAAATGAGTAGAAGCAAAAAAACACACTCGCAGCCACAGAATAGATAAATAGCTGAAAAACATCTAAATCCATCAAAGAACCGCCAGCAAGCGGGAGAAAAGGCCGTGAAATCAAGTGAAACAGCATGGCCAGTGGTGAGCATGGGTGACTGGGCAGCAGGGGAGCGCCTGAAAAACAATGACTCCCTACATTCCTAGCCGCGACCGCTCAACCGGGCTAGAGGAAAAACACGCCTTTCAGCCAAAAAACCTTTCTATTTTCATTAATTCCTGCCCCGCTGCCAGTCAGACCCAAGAATAGAGATAGCAAGAAATGGTATGTAATAACCGGTGTATGTCATAATCATAAGCCACACACATAGGCATAGATTGTCTAGAAGAACAGCGGACGACTCCCATGAAAACAGGGTGGGTGGGCGGGCAACTTCAACTACCACGAGGAAAAACAAAGACCACGATGGCAGGTTCAACGGAGTTGCGCAGAACAAGAGCAAATGCACGAAAATATTTGTGAGTGAAAAATACGTTTTTTGCACTCTTTCGCTACGCTCAGCCGTGAAAAAACAAAACTTTTCACTCACAAAGCGACTGTTCAGTACATGGGGTAGTGGTCTACCAGAGCAATCACACTCACGATGTAAAGGATAGTGAGGCCGATAGGAGAGCAGCACACATAGATTTGGACAAGGAAAACGAGCAGTGTGGCGCATGGCGCCAGTGTGCCAAAGTCTTGGGCACTGTGACCACCATCTGTGGCCAAGTGTATAGTTACTATGAACATTATGGAGACCCGGCCAGACTTGTCCTAGGATGATCACTAGTAGGCCAGGTTGGGTCCGGTGGCAACCGGGCGAGCACACATCAGCCAGGATAACATGATCAGCAGTGCACTCCGAGCAGACAAAATCTCTGCGAAATGCCCGAAAGTTCCCCTGCTAGGTTGCGAGTGCTACATCATGGAGTAGTACTGCCAGTAAATTCGATGTGAGGTGCTGTACTTCCGTAATTGGGCTGGACGTCCGTTCAGTTCCTGCAAGAGAAGGAATCCTGTATCGAATGCACACGTCCGCCCCTCACACATTTACTGCACACACATGCACCCTTACGCACATTCACTGTACACACACACACACGCACTGTACCCACACGCACTGTACACACACACATACTGTACACACACACACACATACTGTACACACACGTACTGCCCGTGCACGTACACTCCTCCGCGTGCCCCGACAAAAAACGGGGTGAAAAGCCGGTACCGAGACATAAAAAAAAAAAAAAACCCACATACCTCTATGTAACTCTCACACACTCTCTCTCTCTCTCTCTCTCTCTCTCTCTCTCTCTCTCGGTTTCAACATGTCTGTAATCATTCATAACCACATGATCGTTCATCAAGTCATACACCATCATGTGTCATCACTGACCATCGGGCTTCTCTCTCATCATGGCATCAAGCCATACACAACCATGTGCCATCACTGCCCATCGGGCTTCTCCCTCATCATGGCATCAAGCCATACACAACCATGTGTCATCACTGCCCATCGGGCTTCTCTCTCATCATGGCATTAAGCCATACACAACCATGTGTCATCACTGCCCATCGGGCTTCTCCCTCATCATGGCATCAAGCCATACACAACCATGTGTCATCACTGCCCATCGGGCTTCTCCCTCATCATGGCACCAAGCCATACTCATCACTGCCCATCGGGCTTCTCCCTCCCCCTCATCATGGCATCTAGCCATACACAATCATGTGTCATCACGGCCCATCGGGCTTCTCACTCATCATGGCATCAAGCCATACACAATATTGTGTCCTCACTGCCCATTGGGCTTCTCCGTGATTATTGCATCAAGCCCTACGCCATCATGTGTCATCACTGCCCATCGGGCTTCTTACTCACTCCGTCATCACTCACATACACACTAAATAATGGCAAGCCGGGTTACCCATTTATACACCACACAAGGCCGTTCCCAATCGCTTGCACCATGTCCAGTCGTGGGTGATCCGGTGTCTGTTCCACGGCCTAGGTACTGGCTTGGTACTGAAAGGACAGCAAGAGGAAAACGTATAATGCTTCATTAAGATTCAACACCGAAAACATAAGGACGGCATGCACGAGCAAGATCAAGATACGTAAAGCTTTAACCAGTTGACTTGGCCTGGCAGCTGACTGGGGTGTCTCGCACACCTTACACAATCAAAGTGGTGGCTCAACTTTTATGAATTGGTTTGGCGTTACAACAGTGGAGTTGTGCAGTGTGCCATCATGTTACCTCACCTCGCACATTGCAGACTGCAGCGACCGAGTGAGGACTACGCGCTACCTGCCGCTTTAGTTATCGCTCCATCTGGAACGTACACTTATTTTGAGCGTGTTCAGGAACCCTAGTCTTACTCTCTGGACGAAGGAAACTTGGACAGTACTGCTTCCCAACCTTGGTCAACATCGCACGCCCCCCTGCGGTTGCTGTCACATTCTCTGTTGTGTTGTTGTCGCTTGCTGCAATAGCCCATGACTATTGTCGTACATGTTTGCACTCATACAATCCCAGGCTGTACTTTGGAACTGTTTCCATTGCCCATGTACTCCTTATTCTTTGCTTGCTTTTATGCTGAGAGAACATATGCTGGCTCCCTGTCCTGCTTAGCCGCGTACTCATTCGGTAGGAATGTGTGAATAATACTACTAATAATCTGACGTGAGTGAGGTGGATGGGCACCTCAGGAACACAAGTTTGAAGTCAGCAAGCAGTCAACTTTTGCTTGAATTTCTTCTGGCACCATGTCTGGTGGGCCCCACCCGTGAAAAAACAAACAAACAAACATTTGTCTCGTCCTGCCGGCCAATTGTCCCCCCCTTGTGTGTCCGATGGCTGCGGACGTCGATTACACCTGGCCGTAAATCTACTAGCATTTTGCACGATGTTTGACTTGGACAACATTTACTGCCATGCCATTGTTGTCCGATTTTTGTACTCAGACTGACAAACTAACTACTCTTGTTGTTCATGGTTGCCTCTACAAACACGATACAGTCATGTACATCGCTCTGCACATCCATAACATTCTGATGGTCCCGTGACATTGATCATGCACCCTGTGTAGGGCCTAGGGCGGTACGGGCTGGGCGTTTGTTTGCTCCCTTGAATACGACGGCATGTACACCCTTTTCGATTGTGTCAACTACATGATTATGTAATTCGTAAATTATCGAAAAAACATCCAGTCTCAAGTACTGATACTTATCTTTTCTCTCCGGTCCATGTGCGGTCCGAAAACTGGCTGGCTGTCCCAGTGAACTCCGGTTGGTGTTGTCAACAGACAGCTACGACCTTGCTGCCCTTCGCCACGATATCAGACAACTACTTCAGTATGACTGCGGTGTCACCTCTGCCAGGAGCTTCGCCACCATTTGGGACACGATGTTGTGATCGACAGAGCTCATCACCGACTCCGTAGACTCTCGATCTCATCACTGCGCCCACGGAAAACTCTCAAGGACTCGCTGAAGCCTTTGAGGAGTATGGTTGCGGTACAGGTAGTTGTCGACTCGACATGTCGGAACTGAGTGACCAATTGTTTTGTCAACTAAATTTTACTTCCACAATCTTTGCTGGTCGTCCGAAACGCCCTGATTTGTGTAGCTGTCAACGGTGACTCTGCTCCGCCTGGTACCAAACCTGCTTGTGTGTGGCGGATTGCGCTCAGCTCGTTTTAGCTGTTTCCGCCTTTCGCAGGTCGATCTGCAGCTCCCAAAAACGTCAGGTTACTGGTACATCAGCTTGCAGGCCCAATCAGGCGATGTGGACCTTTTGTAGGCTGGACCGATTCATTATAGACGGTGCACGGCACTGTCGTTTCTTTCTTCTGGACTATTACACTGTAGATCTACTCCGAAAAAATAATTAGATGAGTGTGGCTGCGAGTGGAAACTAAAAACTGGAGCACTTGAAAACTTCAACTACCACGAGGAAAAACAAAGACCACGATGGCAGGTTCAACGGAGTTGCGCAGAACAAGAGCAAATGCACGAAAATATTTGTGAGTGAAAAATACGTTTTTTGCACTCTTTCGCTACGCTCAGCCGTGAAAAAACAAAACTTCAAAATTCAAAAACAACAACAACAACAACAACAACAACAACAATAACAACAACAGCAACAACAACAACAACAACAACAGCAAAAACATCAACAACTACAACAACAACAACAACCAAAACAACAACAACAGCAACACCACCGTGAGAATATAGACTTCAAAATTCAAAAACAACAACAACAACAACAACAACAACAACAACAACAACAACAACAACAACAAAAATAACAACAACAGCAACAACAACAACAACAACAACAACAACAACAACAACAACAACAACAGCAAAAACATCAACAACTACAACAACAACAACAACAACAACCAAAACAACAACAACAGCAACACCACCGTGAGAATATATGTAGGACCCAGTGACAAGTCAAAGCCCCGTGACCAATCACGGTCCCCGTGACCAGTCAAACAGTCACAAACCCCCCATGACCAGTCACAAATTAGTTTACCAGTCACAATGCCCCATGACCAGTCACAAATCACCATACATGTACATGTGTAAAGTACACAGTTCGTGACTGCTCGCAGAGTGCTTCGTACTGCAGGATTTGTTGTGGAAACTATAATTCCCTATGAGCGGTCACAGAATACAGTTGTGACCACTATAATTCCATGCGAACAGTTACATGCGGAATGTACAGTTGTGATCACTCTTTCTCTGTGAGTAGTCACAGGCAGAATATAGGTATTTCTGTATTACAAGAGAGATTGGAGGCTTTGTCAGAACTCTGAGTTTCACGTATTACTACGATCGTCAGGCAACTGATGGCTCCTAAACGGGCAGCCTGAACATAAGGGGGAGCAAGGTGGGAAATTCTGAGGGGTATCATAGGCGACGGGTATTATAGTGCAAGAGTCAGGTGCAGGCATGAAGTTGCCAAGTCTTCAGACTTGGGGCTATGCAGCAGCAGTTCCAGCGTGAATGACATAGAATAGAGCTGGGGACCGCACATGCCCACACCATTACACACACATACACCCACACTCTCTCCCTTTTCTCACATACACTCACACGCGCACACACACACACACACTCATTCTCTAAATCTCTCTCACACACACGCACATATGTCATTCATTCTCTACATCACACACACACACACACACACACACCTGGCCTGGTGTACAGCTGCCAAATGCTTAGCCACACCGTCCCCGAGACAGGGGGAGAGTAGAAGAGAGAGTTTGAGACACACACACATCCACACACACACACACACACACACACACACACACACACACACACACCATTGACCATTGACCATTGGACGCCCATCGCCAGAGGCGATGATAGCGATGCTACAGCAGAAGCCATAGCAACTTGTGCTGGGATTGCACCATTCAACAGCTTGCAAGGCTGAAGAATTGACCACCACTATTCAGCCTGGTCTACACCACACAGCTTTGAAGTGGCTTTTTTCTGGCCAGTGAATCCCTACTTTTTGGTCTTTTTTCTTTTTTTTCCCTACACACACACACACACACACACACACACACACACCTGGCCTGGTGTACAGCTGCCAAATGCTTGGCCACGCCGCCCCCGAGACAGGGGAGAGTAGAAGAGAGAGTTTGAGACACACACACACACATCCACACATACACACATCCACACACACACACACACACACACACACACACACACACATCCACACACACACACACACACACACATCCACGCACGCACACACAAACACACACACATTCTCTAAATCTCACACACACATTCTCTCTCTCTCTCTCACACACACACACACTCTCTTTCTCACGCATGCACACACACACACACACACACTCACACATGCGCGCGCACACTTACTCACACACACACACACACACACACACAAATAGGCAGCGGGACTACCAGCTAGATTCACGTGACCTTGCGGACAAAGTTACGGAGGTAGAACTTGTTTTCATGACGACACTTGGACACAAGTACTTCTGTATTATTATTTTATCTCTTTTCAACCAATCCACAAGCCAAGAAGAGATGCGTAGACGGAAGAACCGTACTCTTGGTGATACTGATCGCAAACATGATTAATTCCTCCAGGCCATTGAGCACCCAATTCTAAACGTTATTTAAGCAAAGCAGCATGCCAGTTCAAGAACATCTCGTCAGACATACATATCGATACATGACGTCTGGTGCACTCTCACTAACAAGCAGGCATCGCAGGCTACATTCGCACCAGCAATCA
>NC_088649.1:411285-416285 GCF_964019385.1 Sycon ciliatum | reverse complement strand
TCAGTTTTGATCAGCTTCATCCTGCCGCGCAATCCCCTATAAGGAGTACACTTTTTCTACAAGTCCCCTATTCACAGTCCAGGAGTCCAGTTTATCCAGTCACGCCGTCCTGTGTGTTGTGCCCGAAAGAGAACACATTTTCAGTTTTGCTTGCCTCGTGGCAGCGCATTCCTTTCTTCACTTCAGCCATGGCTGCCAATTCTGCTGTGCAGTTGCTGACAGTAATCTGTCTCGAGCTAACCAAGGAGGATAAGGAGACGTTCAAAATCAAATCTGGAAAGCGTCTTGTGGTTCTCTGAAGACGTTTCATCAGTGCGCGGGATGAAAGCAGAAATTGCAGAACGAGAAAAGTTCAGCACAGTTCAAATCTGACGAGTCAGGTACACTGACGCTCTCTTTCGTTCGACGTCACAAGGATCCCCTGTTTGGCTGGCCATTGCTGCCAGTAAGACGTTTGAACGGTTTTATCAGAGCGAGGGATGAAAGCAGAAAGCGGAGGAAGAGAAAAGTTCAGCACAGTTGCAATCTGACGAGTCAGATACACTGACACTCTCTTTCGTTCGACGCCACAAGGATACCCCTGTTTGACTGGACAAGAGCTGCCTGTACCACCGTGTCAAAAGGCTGTCCAACTACATGGCAGGACGATGACTGAGGTAAGGAAGCTTTTACTCGTTTCGATTGGTCTGCTGTTCTGTCGGTATGCTTGAATTGTTTTGCCATTTTCAAGGAGCGTATCGCGTTTGTTTGATGTTGCTTGAATGAATGCCCTAAAAGTAATCAACCACTTCGTAATAGTCCTCAAGGACTGCAAGGACTTTGCATCAATCGTATATGCATATAATTATTATGATCGTCTAGCTATCATCAATTATTATTTTATTTCATGAGAAATGTATTCAAGTTTATCCCTGTGATAATTATGTGAACTCCACGACACTCTTCCTGTAGTATGATGTCAAATACAATGGGATCCACAAACGCAGTGCCAGTGTACTAGTAGTAGTAGGACTAGGAGGATTGCTTGTATGGCAATGACAAGAAAAAGCTTCTCAAGCTAATACTCGTATTCTCTGAAGTAACCGTTTTGATGTCACGAACATGACATTGTGTCAGTGAAACTGCCTCGTGACAACAAATCATTGCATTTCCATCTTGGGGAAGACTGACTGACAGCAACGCTGTACAGATTGTTCAAATCATCTCATTTCAATTTAGTTGCAGTGAAGTGAAACACTGTGTACACTACATGTATGTTGGTGTGTCTGTGCGTCTTGAGTGTGCGCAAACGATCTTATTCCTCTTAATATAGTAATAGATTATTGTCCCCACCATCACCTGTTCACAGGTCTTTGAGTGGATTGATTTTCATTGAGCATCACATTCGTTGAGAACTTGGTAGTTGTGTGCTCCCATGCATCATTACGGTAATAAGCGTATCCTTGTGCTATCTATTTGTTGCAGGTGTGCTGATCTTCAGAAGCTTGCGGAACTGAGTGCTGCTGAACATTTGCATGGCCATGAGCAATGGTGAAGCTTGCTATTGCACTCTCAGCATGTGCTAGTATTATGCTGACCACTGCACTATATTACTCTCGTACACTACTACGTGTATGTAAACGTGCGTGTACCCGTCCCCGTACGCATTCGTTTCGTATAATTATTTGTTATCCCTCTTGACTTTACATGTAAATGGGTGGACGTTTGCATGGCTGTTGGAGTTGCATGTGTATTGTGTCTCTACTCTTTTCTTGGTGTTTTCTTGGCGTTGTATAAGTTTGTGTGTGTGTGTGTGTGTGTGCGCGCGCGCGCACAATAATTTTTGAAAACAAATAATTAATCCTGGGCTCTCCATTATTCTCTTTCGATTCTTGTTTTTTTTTCTAGGTATTTTCTTGGCGTTGTGTGGGTGTGTGAATGTGTGTGTGCGTGCACAATAATTTGGCAACACTACATGATTGAGATATTGTAATTTGCAGCGTCTGCGAAGAGACCACTTGATTTGAAGATGGTGTTTGTAGGGTTTTCATGTAATGAAGTGGCTGCAGTGGCGCCTCAATACATATTTTTTATCTTGAGAAGTGAATGATGTAAAGGATTAAAGGGAGAGGCCGTTTTCTGGTTAATATTCACTGCTTACAGCAGGTCCTATGTCTATTTTCGAACTCGATAGGGGATGCCTAATTGGCTGGACTTTATACAGGGGGTGTTGTCCACATAAAGACTCTTTATAGTTGATTTCAAAGTTTGGACTCCGTACAGTTGATTTTGGACCAATGGACTCTATATAGGGGTGAAGCCAATTGGCTGGACTCTATACAGGGAGTGATGTCCATCTAAACTTTGAGCTCACAGTTGATTCCAAGTTTGGACTCTGTACAGTGGATTATGGACCAATGGACTCTATATAGGGGTTGGACATCATATAGGGGCTGGACGCTCTACTGAGTCCAACATATAGACTTCAAAATTCAAAAACAACAACAACAACAACAACAACAACAATAACAACAACAGCAACAACAACAACAGCAAAAACATCAACAACTACAACAACAACAACAACCAAAACAACAACAACAGCAACACCACCGTCAGAATATAGACTTCAAAATTCCAAAACAACAACAACAACAACAACAACAACAACAACAACAACAACAACAACAACAACAACAACAACAACAACAACAACAACAACAACAACAATAACAACAACAGCAACGACAACAACAACAACAGCAAAAACATCAACAACTACAACAACAACAACAACAACCAAAACAACAACAACAGCAACACCACCGTGAGAATATAGACTTCAAAATTCAAAAACAACAACAACAACAACAACAACAACAACAACAACAACAACAACAATAACAACAACAGCAACAACAACAACAGCAAAAACATCAACAACTACAACAATAACAACAACCAAAACAACAACAACAGCAACACCACCGTGAGAATATAGACTTCAAAATTCAAAAACAACAACAACAACAACAACAACAACAACAACAACAACAATAACAACAACAGCAACAACAACAACAACAACAGCAAAAACATCAACAACTACAACAACAACAACAACCAAAACAACAACAACAGCAACACCACCGTGAGAATATAGACTTCAAAATTCAAAAACAACAACAACAACAACAACAACAACAACAACAACAATAACAACAAAAGCAACAACAACAACAACAACAACAGCAAAAACATCAACAACTACAACAACAACAACCAAAACAACAACAACAGCAACACCACCGTGAGAATATAGACTTCAAAATTCAAAAATAACAACAACAACAACAACAACAACAACAATAACAACAACAGCAACAACAACAACAACAACAACAACAACAACAGCAAAAATATCCACAACTACAACAACAACAACAACCAAAACAACAACAACAGCAACACCACCGTGAGAATATAGACTTCAAAATTCAAAAACAACAACAACAACAACAACAACAATAACAACAACAGCAACAACAACAACAACAACAACAGCAAAAACATCAACAACTACAACAACAACAACAACCAAAACAACAACAACAGCAACACCACCGTGAGAATATAGACTTCAAAATTCAAAAACAACAACAACAACAACAACAACAACAACAACAACAATAACAACAACAGCAACAAACACAACAACAACAACAGCAAAAACATCAACAACTACAACAACAACAACAACCAAAACAACAACAACAGCAACACCACCGTGAGAATATAGACTTCAAAATTCAAAAACAACAACAACAACAACAACAACAACAACAACAATAACAACAACAGCAACAACAACAACAAAAACAACAGCAAAAACATCAACAACTACAACAACAACAACAACAACCAAAACAACAACAACAGCAACACCACCGTGAGAATATATGTAGGACTCAGTATAGAGTCCATGCACTATATGATGTCCAGCACCCTATATAGAGTCCATTGGTCCAAAATCCACTATACAGAGTCCAGGAGTCCACTCAGTTTTGATCAGCTTCATCCTGCCGCGCAATCCCCTATAAGGAGTACACTTTTTCTACAAGTCCCCTATTCACGGTCCAGGAGTACAGTTTATCCAGTCACGCTGTCCTGTGTGTTGTGCCCGAAAGAGGAAACACCTTTTCAGTTTTGCTTGCTTCATGGCAGCGCATTCCTTTCTTCACTTCAGCCACGGCTGCAAATTCTGCTGTGCAGTTGCTGACAGTAATCTGTCTCGAGGTAACCAAGGAGGATAAGGAGACGTTCAAAATCAAATCTGGAAAGCGTCTTGTGGTTCTCTGAAGACGTTTCATCCGTGCGCGGGATGAAAGCAGAAATTGCAGAACGAGAAAAGTTCAGCACAGTTCAAATCTGACGAGTCAGGTACACTGACACTCTCTTTCGTTCGACGCCACAATGATCCCCTGTTTGGCTGGCCATTGCTGCCAGGAAGGCGTTTGAACGGTTTCAACATCAGAGCGAGGGATGAAAGCAGAAAGCGGAGAACGAGAAAAGTTCAGCACAGTTCCAATCTGACGAGTCAGATACACTGACACTCTCTTTCGTTCGATGCCACAAGGATACCCTGTTTGACTGGACAAGAGCTGCCTGTACCACCGTGTCAAAAGGCTGTCCAACTACATGGCAGGACGATGACTGAGGTAAGGAAGCTTTTACTCGTTTCGATTGGTCTGCTGTTCTGTCGTCATGCTTGAATTTTTTTCCATTTTCAAGGATCGTATCGCGTTTTTGTTTGATGTTGCTTGAATGAATGCCATAAAAGTAATCAACCACTTCGTAATAGTCCTCAAGGACTGCAAGGACTTTGCATCAATCGTATACGATCGTCTAGCTATCATTATTATTATTTTTATTTCATGAGAAAAGTATTTTTATCCCTGTGATAATTATGTGAACTCCACGACACTCTTTCTCTACTACTAGGCTCTAGTATGATGTCAAAT
>NC_088649.1:376285-406285 GCF_964019385.1 Sycon ciliatum | reverse complement strand
TATCATTATTATTATTTTTATTTCATGAGAAAAGTATTTTTATCCCTGTGATAATTATGTGAACTCCACGACACTCTTTCTCTACTACTAGGCTCTAGTATGATGTCAAATACAATGGGATCCACAAACGCAGTGCCAGTGCCAGTGTACCGTAGTAGTAGGAGGAGGATTTCTTGTATGCCGATGACAAGAAAAAGCATCTCAAGCTAATACATGTACTCGTATTCCATGAAGTAACCGTTTTGATGTCACAAACATGACATTGTGTCAGTGAAACTGCCTCGTGACAACAAATCATTGCATTTCCATATTGGGGAGGACTGACTGACTGCAACGCTGTACAGATTGTTTAAATCATCTCATTTCAATTTAGTTGCAGTGAAGTGAAACACTGTGTACACTACATGTATGGTGGTGTGTCTGTGCGTCTTGAGTGTGCACAAACAATCTTATCCCTCGTATTACTAATAGATTATTGTCCCCACCGTCACCTGTTCACAGGTCTTTGTGTGAATGGATTTTCATTGAGCATCACATTCGTTGAGAACTTGGTAGTTGTGTGCTCCCATGCATCATTACGGTAATAAGCGTATCCTTGTGCTATCTATTTGTTGCAGGTGTGCTGATCTTCAGAAGCTTGCGGAACTGAGTGCTGCTGAACATATGCATGGCCATGAGCAATGATGAAGCTTGCTATTGCACTCTCAGCATGTGCTAGTATTGTGCTGACTACTGCACTATGTTATTCTCTTACACTACTACATGTATTTAAACGTGCGTGCATCCGCCCACGTATGCATTCGTTTCGTATAATTATTTGTTATCCCTCTTGACTTTACGTGTAAATGGGTGGACTTTTGCATGGCTGTTGGAGTTGCGTGTGTATTGTGTCTCTACTCTTTTCTTGGTGTTTTCTTGGCGTTGTATAAGTTTGTGTGTGTGTGTGTGTGCGCGCGCGCACAAGAATTTGAAAACAAATAATTAATCCTTGTCTCTCCATTATTCTCTTTCGATTCTTGTTTTTTTCTAGGTATTTTCTTGGCGTTGTGTGTGTGTGTGCATGTGTGTGTGTGCGTGCACAATAATTTGGCAACACTACATGATTGAGATATTGTAATTTGCAGCGTATGCGAAGAGACCACTTGATTTGAGGATGGTGTTTGTAGGGTTTTTCATGTAATGAAGTGGATGCAGTGGCGCCTCAATACTTATTTTTTATCTTGAGAAGTTAATGATGTAAAGGATTAAAGGGAGAGGCCGTTTTCTGGTTAATATTCACTGCTTACAGCAGATTCTATGTCTAATTTGAAACTCTGGATAGGGGATGCCTATATGGATGGACTTTATACAGGGAGTGTTGTCCACATAAAGACTCCTTATAGTTGATTTCAAAGTTTGGACTCCATACAGTTGATTTTGGACCAATGGACTCTATTTAGGGGTGAAGCCAATTGGCTGGACTCTATACAGGGAGTGATGTCCATCTAAACTTTGAGCTCACAGTTGATTCCAAGTTTGGACTCTGTACAGTGGATTTTGGACCAATGGACTCTATATAGGGGTTGGACATCATATAGGGGCTGGACGCTCTACTGAGTCCAACATATAGACTTCAAAATTCAAAAACAACAACAACAACAACAACAACAACAACAACAACAACAACAATAACAACAACAGCAACAACAACAACAACAACAGCAAAAACATCAACAACTACAACAACAACAACAACCAAAACAACAACAACAGCAACACCACCGTGAGAATATAGACTTCAAAATTCAAAAACAACAACAACAACAACAACAACAACAACAACAACAACAACAACAACAACAACAACAACAACAACAACAACAATAACAACAACAGCAACAACAACAACAACAACAACAACAACAACAGCAAAAACATCAACAACTACAACAACAACAACAACCAAAACAACAACAACAGCAACACCACCGTGAGAATATAGACTTCAAAATTCAAAAACAACAACAACAACAACAACAACAACAACAATAACAACAACAGCAACAACAACAACAGCAAAAACATCAACAACTACAACAACAACAACAACAATAACAACAACAACAGCAACACCACCGTGAGAATATAGACTTCAAAATTCAAAAACAACAACAACAACAACAACAACAACAACAACAACAACAACAACAACAACAACAACAATAACAACAACAGCAACAACAACAACAACAACAACAACAACAACAGCAAAAACATCAACAACTACAACAACAACAACAACCAAAACAACAACAACAGCAACACCACCGTGAGAATATAGACTTCAAAATTCAAAAACAACAACAACAACAACAACGACAACAACAACAACAACAACAACAACAACAATAACAACAACAGCAACAACAACAACAACAACAGCAAAAACATCAACAACTACAACAAAAACAACAACCAAAACAACAACAACAGCAACACCACCGTGAGAATATAGACTTCAAAATTCAAAAACAACAACAACAACAAAAACAACAACAACAACAATAACAACAACAGCAACAACAACAACAACAACAACAACAGCAAAAACATCAACAACTACAACAACAACAACAACAACCAAAACAACAACAACAGCAACACCACCGTGAGAATATAGACTTCAAAATTCAAAAACAACAACAACAACAACAACAACAACAACAACAACAACAACAACAACAATAACAACAACAGCAACAACAACAACAACAGCAAAACATCAACAACAACAACAACAACAACAACAACCAAAACAACAACAACAGCAACACCACCGTGAGAATATAGACTTCAAAATTCAAAAACAACAACAACAACAACAACAACAACAACAATAACAACAACAGCAACAACAACAACAACAGCAAAAACATCAAGAACTGCAACAACAACAACAGCAAAACCACCGTGAGAATATAGACTTCAAAATTCAAAAACAACAACAACAACAACAACAACAACAACAACAACAACAACAACAACAACAACAATAACAACAACAGCAACAACAACAACAACAACAGCAAAAACATCAACAACTACAACAACAACAACAACCAAAACAACAACAACAGCAACACCACCGTGAGAATATAGACTTCAAAATTCAAAAACAACAACAACAACAACAACAACAATAACAACAACAGCAACAACAACAACAACAACAGCAAAAACATCAACAACTACAACAACAACAACAACCAAAACACCAACAACAGCAACACCACCGTGAGAATATAGACTTCAAAATTCAAAAACAACAACAACAACAACAACAACAACAACAACAACAACAACAACAACAACAACAACAACAACAACAACAATAACAACAACAGCAACAACAACAACAACAGCAAAAACATCAACAACTTCAAAACAACAACAACCAACACAACAACAACAGCAACACCACCGTGAGAATATAGACTTCAAAATTCAAAAACAACAACAACAACAACAACAACAACAACAACAACAACAACAACAACAATAACAACAACAGCAACAGCAACAACAGCAACAACAACAACAGCAAAAACATCAACAACTACAACAACAACAACAACAAAAACAACAACAACAGCAACACCACCGTGAGAATATAGACTTCAGAATTCAAAAACAACAACAACAACAACAACAACAACAACAATAACAACAACAGCAACAACAACAAAAACAACAGCAAAAAAACATCAACAACTACAACAACAACAACAACCAAAACAACAACAACAGCAACACCACCTTGAGAATATAGACTTCAAAATTCAAAAACAACAACAACAACAACAACAACAACAACAACAACAACAACAATAACAACAACAGCAACAACAACAACAACAACAGCAAAAACATCAACAACTACAACAACAACAACCAAAACAACAACAACAGCAACACCACCGTGAGAATATAGACTTCAAAATTCAAAAATAACAACAACAACAACAACAACAACAATAACAACAACAGCAACAACAACAACAACAACAACAACAACAGCAAAAATATCCACAACTACAACAACAACAACAACCAAAACAACAACAACAGCAACACCACCGTGAGAATATAGACTTCAAAATTCAAAAACAACAACAACAACAACAACAACAATAACAACAACAGCAACAACAACAACAACAACAGCAAAAACATCAACAACTACAACAACAACAACAACCAAAACAACAACAACAGCAACAACACCGTGAGAATATAGACTTCAAAATTCAAAAACAACAACAACAACAACAACAACAACAACAACAACAACAACAACAATAACAACAACAGCAACAAACACAACAACAACAACAGCAAAAACATCAACAACTACAACAACAACAACAACCAAAACAACAACAACAGCAACACCACCGTGAGAATATAGACTTCAAAATTCAAAAACAACAACAACAACAACAACAACAACAACAACAACAATAACAACAACAGCAACAACAACAACAAAAACAACAGCAAAAACATCAACAACTACAACAACAACAACAACAACCAAAACAACAACAACAGCAACACCACCGTGAGAATATAGACTTCAAAATTCAAAAACAACAACAACAACAACAACAACAACAACAACAACAACAACAACAATAACAACAACAGCAACAACAACAACAACAACAGCAAAAACATCAACAACTACAACAACAACAACAACCAAAATAACAACAACAGCAACACCACCGTGAGAATATAGACTTCAAAATTCAAAAACAACAACAACAACAACAACAACAACAACAACAACAACAACAACAACAACAACAACAACAATAACAACAACAGCAACAACAACAACAACAACAACAACAACAACAACAGCAAAAACATCAACAACTACAACAACAACAACAACCAAAACAACAACAACAGCAACACCACCGTGAGAATATAGACTTCAAAATTCAAAAACAACAACAACAACAACAACGACAACAGCAACAACAACAACAACAACAACAACAACAACAATAACAACAACAACAACAGCAACAACAACAACAGCAAAAACATCAACAACTACAACAACAACAACAACCAAAACAACAACAACAACAGCAACACCACCGTGAGAATATAGACTTCAAAATTCAGAAACAATAACAACAACAACAACAACAACAATAACAACAGCAGCAGCAACAATAACAACAACAGCAAAAACATCAACAACTACAACAACAACAACAACCAAAACCACAACAACAGCAACACCACCGTGAGAATATAGACTTCAAAATTCAAAAACAACAACAACAACAACAACAACAACAACAACAACAACAAAAACATCAACAACTACAACAACAACAACAACCAAAACAACAACAACAGCAACACCACCGTGAGAATATAGACTTCAAAATTCAAAAACAACAACAACAACAACAACAACAACAACAACAACAACAACAACAACAACAACAACAACAACAACAACAGCAACAGCAAAAACATCAACAACAACTACAACAACAACAACAACCAGAACAACAACAACAGCAACACCACCGTGAGAATATAGACTTCAAAATTCAAAAACAACAACAACAACAACAACAACAACAACAACAACAACAACAACAACAGCAACAACAACAACAACAACAGCAACAACAACAACCAAAACAACAACAACAGCAACACCAACGTGAGAATATAGACTTCAAAATTCAAAAACAACAACAACAACAACAACAACAACAACAACAACAACAACAACAACAACAACAACAACAACAACAACAACAAAAATAGTTCGACCACCGCGAAGGGCTGCATGCCCCGGCGACAAGGGTTAGGGTTTAGTAGATGCGCAGGGCATAGTCACGGTAGGGCAGCATGGCAGTTTGTTGAACTATTTAGAGTGCGTGGAGTAGGTCCATGTCCCGACCGGTTTCGCTGTCTGTAGCTCATCAGGGGACGCTTTAAAGAAAAGCCGTGGACTAAAAATTTATAAAATGTGAGTAGGGATATATAGTGGGTTTTTAGGTTGGTTTTGGTTCGGCAGAGGTGTAGAATATAGTACGGATGTTGTGCTAGCGAAAGAATGCGTGAGTATATGGACTTATGCCGAAGCCGCCAATGTAGAAGTATGAAAAATTAGTCGCTAGGCTTACCGAAGATGCTTCTGATGAGATGAATAGCCGAGATATAACACTAATGGCCGAAGCCGAAAAATGTATATCAACTTAGAGACCTACGACAGTGGCGGGGGGCACGGGAGACGCCACCGCGCGAAGAATCTAAGTAAATAGTTCCACCACCGCCAAGGGCTGCATGCCCCGGCGACAAGGGTTAGGGTTTAGTAGATGCGCAGGGCATAGTCACGGTAGGGCAGCATGGCAGTTTGTTGAACTATTTAGAGTGCGTGGAGTAGGTCCATGTCCCGACCGGTTTCGCTGTCTGTAGCTCATCAGCGGACGCTTTAAAGAAAAGCCGTGGACTAAAAATTTATAAAATGTGAGTAGGGATATATAGTGGGTTTTTAGGTTGGTTTTGGTTCGGCAGAGGTGTAGAATATAGTACGGATGTTGTGCTAGCGAAAGAATGCGTGAGTATATGGACTTATGCCGAAGCCGCCAATGTAGAAGTATGAAAAATTAGTCGCTAGGCTTACCGAAGATGCTTCTAATGAGATGAATAGCCGAGATATAACACTAATGGCCGAAGCCGAAAAATGTATATCAACTTAGAGACCTACGACAGTGGCGGGGGGCACGGGAGACGCCACCGCGCAAAGAATCTAAGTAAATAGTTCGACCACCGCGAAGGGCTGCATGCCCCGGCGACGAGGGTTAGGGTTTAGTAGATGCGCAGGGCATAGTCACGGTAGGGCAGCATGGCAGTTTGTTGAACTATTTAGAGTGCGTGGAGTAGGTCCATGTCCCGACCGGTTTCGCTGTCTGTAGCTCATCAGGGGACGCTTTAAAGAAAAGCCGTGGACTAAAAATTTATAAAATGTGAGTAGGGATATATAGTGGGTTTTTAGCTTGGTTTTGGTTCGGCAGAGGTGTAGAATATAGTACGGATCTTGTGCTAGCGAAAGAATGCGTGAGTATATGGACTTATGCCGAAGCCGCCAATGTAGAAGTATGAAAAATTAGTCGCTAGGCTTACCGAAGATGCCTCTAATGAGATGAATAGCCGAGATATAACACTAATGGCCGAAGCCGAAAAATGTATATCAACTTAGAGACCTACGACAGTGGCGGGGAGCACGGGAGACGCCACCGCGCAAAGAATCTAAGTAAATAGTTCGACCACCGCGAAGGGCTGCATGCCCCGGCGACCAGGGTTACGGTTTAGTAGATGCGTAGGGCATAGTCACGGTAGGGCAGCATGGCAGTTTGTTGAACTATTTAGAGTGCGTGGAGTAGGTCCATGTCCCGACCGGTTTCGCTGTCTGTAGCTCATCAGGGGACGCTTTAAAGAAAAGCCGTGGACTAAAAATTTATAAAATGTGAGTAGGGATATATAGTGGGTTTTTAGGTTGGTTTTGGTTCGGCAGAGGTGTAGAATATAGTACGGATCTTGTGCTAGCGAAAGAATGCGTGAGTATATGGACTTATGCCGAAGCCGCCTATGTAGAAGTATGAAAAATTAGTCGCTAGGCTTACCGAAGATGCCTATAACGAGATGAATAGCCGAGATATAACACTAATGGCCGAAGCCGAAAATGTATATCAACTTAGAGACCTACGACAGTGGCGGGGGGCACGGGAGACGCCACCGCGCAAAGAATCTAAGTAAATAGTTCCACCACCGCCAAGGGCTGCATGCCCCGGCGACAAGGGTTAGGGTTTAGTAGATGCGCAGGGTATAGTCACGGTAGGGCAGCATGGCAGTTTGTTGAACTATTTAGAGTGCGTGGAGTAGGTCCATGTCCCGACTGGTTTCGCTGTCTGTAGCTCATCAGGGGACGCTTTAAATAAAAGCCGTGGAATAAAAATTTATAAAATGTGAGTAGGGATATATAGTGGGTTTTTAGCTTGGTTTTGGTTCGGCAGAGGTGTAGAATATAGTACGGATCTTGTGCTAGCGAAAGAATGCGTGAGTATATGGACTTATGCCGAAGCCGCCAATGTAGAAGTATGAAAAATTAGTCGCTAGGCTTACCGAAGATGCCTCTAATGAGATGAATAGCCGAGATATAACACTAATGGCCGAAGCCGAAAAATGTATATCAACTTAGAGACCTACGACAGTGGCGGGGAGCACGAGAGACGCCACCGCACAAAGAATCTAAGTAAATAGTTCGACCACCGCGAAGGGCTGCATGCCCCGGCGACAAGGGTTAGGGTTTAGTAGATGCGCAGGGCATAGTCACGGTAGGGCAGCATGGCAGTTTGTTGAACTATTTAGAGTGCGTGGAGTAGGTCCATGTCCCGACCGGTTTCGCTGTCTGTAGCTCATCAGGGGACGCTTTAAAGAAAAGCCGTGGACTAAAAATTTATAAAATGTGAGTAGGGATATATAGTGGGTTTTTAGGTTGGTTTTGGTTCGGCAGAGTTGTAGAATATAGTACGGATCTTGTGCTAGCGAAAGAATGCGTGAGTATATGGACTTATGCCGAAGCCGCCAATGTAGAAGTATGAAAAGTTAGTCGCTAGGCTTACCGAAGATGCCTCTAATGAGATGAATAGCCGAGATATAACACTAATGGCCGAACCCGAAAAATGTATATCAACGTAGACACCTACGACAGTGGCGGGGGGCACGGGAGACGCCACCGCGCAAAGAATCTAAGTAAATAGTTCGACCACCGCGAAGGGCTGCATGCCCCGGCGACAAGGGTTAGGGTTTAGTAGATGTGCAGGGCATAGTCACGGTAGGGCAGCATGGCAGTTTGTTGAACTATTAAGAGTGCGTTGAGTAGGTCCATGTCCCGACCGGTTTCGCTGTCTGTAGCTCATCAGGGGACGCTTTAAAGAAAAGCCGTGGACTAAAAATTTATAAAATGTGAGTAGGGATATATAGTGGGTTTTTAGGTTGGTTTTGGTTCGGCAGAGGTGTAGAATATAGTACGGATCTTGTGCTAGCGAAAGAATGCGTGAGTATATGGACTTATGCCGAAGCCGCCTATTTAGAAGTATGAAAAATTAGTCGCTAGGCTTACCGAAGATGCCTCTAATGAGATGAATAGCCGAGATATAACACTAATGGCCGAAGCCGAAAAATGTATATCAACTTAGAGACCTACGACAGTGGCGGGGGGCACGGGAGACGCCACCGCGCAAAGAATCTAAGTAAATAGTTCGACCACCGCGAAGGGCTGCATGCCCCGGCGACAAGGGTTAGGGTTTAGTAGATGCGCAGGGCATAGTCACGGTAGGGCAGCATGGCAGTTTGTTGAACTATTTAGAGTGCGTGGAGTAGGTCCATGTCCCGACCGGTTTCGCTGTCTGTAGCTCATCAGGGGACGCTTTAAAGAAAAGCCGTGGACTAAAAATTTATAAAATGTGAGTAGGGATATATAGTGGGTTTTTAGGTTGGTTTTGGTTCGGCAGAGGTGTAGAATATAGTACGGATCTTGTGCTAGCGAAAGAATGCGTGAGTATATGGACTTATGCCGAAGCCGCCAATGTAGAAGTATGAAAAATTAGTCGCTAGGCTTACCGAAGATGCCTCTAATGAGATGAATAGCCGAGATATAACACTAATGGCCGAAGCCGAAAAATGTATATCAACTTAGAGACCTACGACAGTGGCGGGGAGCACGAGAGACGCCACCGCACAAAGAATCTAAGTAAATAGTTCGACCACCGCGAAGGGCTGCATGCCCCGGCGACAAGGGTTAGGGTTTAGTAGATGCGCAGGGCATAGTCACGGTAGGGCAGCATGGCAGTTTGTTGAACTATTTAGAGTGCGTGGAGTAGGTCCATGTCCCGACCGGTTTCGCTGTCTGTAGCTCATCAGGGGACGCTTTAAAGAAAAGCCGTGGACTAAAAATTTATAAAATGTGAGTAGGGATATATAGTGGGTTTTTAGGTTGGTTTTGGTTCGGCAGAGTTGTAGAATATAGTACGGATCTTGTGCTAGCGAAAGAATGCGTGAGTATATGGACTTATGCCGAAGCCGCCAATGTAGAAGTATGAAAAGTTAGTCGCTAGGCTTACCGAAGATGCCTCTAATGAGATGAATAGCCGAGATATAACACTAATGGCCGAACCCGAAAAATGTATATCAACGTAGACACCTACGACAGTGGCGGGGGGCACGGGAGACGCCACCGCGCAAAGAATCTAAGTAAATAGTTCGACCACCGCGAAGGGCTGCATGCCCCGGCGACAAGGGTTAGGGTTTAGTAGATGTGCAGGGCATAGTCACGGTAGGGCAGCATGGCAGTTTGTTGAACTATTAAGAGTGCGTTGAGTAGGTCCATGTCCCGACCGGTTTCGCTGTCTGTAGCTCATCAGGGGACGCTTTAAAGAAAAGCCGTGGACTAAAAATTTATAAAATGTGAGTAGGGATATATAGTGGGTTTTTAGGTTGGTTTTGGTTCGGCAGAGGTGTAGAATATAGTACGGATCTTGTGCTAGCGAAAGAATGCGTGAGTATATGGACTTATGCCGAAGCCGCCTATTTAGAAGTATGAAAAATTAGTCGCTAGGCTTACCGAAGATGCCTCTAATGAGATGAATAGCCGAGATATAACACTAATGGCCGAAGCCGAAAAATGTATATCAACTTAGAGACCTACGACAGTGGCGGGGGGCACGGGAGACGCCACCGCGCAAAGAATCTAAGTAAATAGTTCGACCACCGCGAAGGGCTGCATGCCCCGGCGACAAGGGTTAGGGTTTAGTAGATGCGCAGGGCATAGTCACGGTAGGGCAGCATGGCAGTTTGTTGAACTATTTAGAGTGCGTGGAGTAGGTCCATGTCCCGACCGGTTTCGCTGTCTGTAGCTCATCAGGGGACGCTTTAAAGAAAAGCCGTGGACTAAAAATTTATAAAATGTGAGTAGGGATATATAGTGGGTTTTTAGGTTGGTTTTGGTTCGGCAGAGGTGTAGAATATAGTACGGATCTTGTGCTAGCGAAAGAATGCGTGAGTATATGGACTTATGCCGAAGCCGCCAATGTAGAAGTATGAAAAATTAGTCGCTAGGCTTACCGAAGATGCCTCTAATGAGATGAATAGCCGAGATATAACACTAATGGCCGAAGCCGAAAAATGTATATCAACTTAGAGACCTACGACAGTGGCGGGGGGCACGGGAGACGCCACCGCGCAAAGAATCTAAGTAAATAGTTCGACCACCGCGAAGGGCTGCATGCCCCGGCGACAAGGGTTAGGGTTTAGTAGATGCGCAGGGCATAGTCACGGTAGGGCAGCATGGCAGTTTGTTGAACTATTTAGAGTGCGTGGAGTAGGTCCATGTCCCGACCGGTTTCGCTGTCTGTAGCTCATCAGGGGACGCTTTAAAGAAAAGCCGTGGACTAAAAATTTATAAAATGTGAGTAGGGATATATAGTGGGTTTTTAGGTTGGTTTTGGTTCGGCAGAGGTGTAGAATATAGTACGGATCTTGTGCTAGCGAAAGAATGCGTGAGTATACGGACTTATGCCGAAGCCGCCAATGTAGAAGTATGAAAAATTAGTCGCTAGGCTTACCGAAGATGCCTCTAATGAGATGAATAGCCGAGATATAACACTAATGGCCGAAGCCGAAAAATGTATATCAACTTAGAGACCTACGACAGTGGCGGGGGGCACGGGAGACGCCACCGCGCAAAGAATCTAAGTAAATAGTTCGACCACCGCGAAGGGCTGCATGCCCCGGCGACAAGGGTTAGGGTTTAGTAGATGCGCAGGGCATAGTCACGGTAGTGCAGCATGGCAGTTTGTTGAACTATTTAGAGTGCGTGGAGTAGGTCCATGTCCCGACCGGTTTCGCTGTCTGTAGCTCATCAGGGGACGCTTTAAAGAAAAGCCGTGGACTAAAAATTTATAAAATGTGAGTAGGGATATATAGTGGGTTTTTAGGTTGGTTTTGGTTCGGCAGAGGTGTAGAATATAGTACGGATCTTGTGCTAGCGAAAGAATGCGTGAGTATATGGACTTATGCCGAAGCCGCCAATGTAGAAGTATGAAAAATTTGTCGCTAGGCTTACCGAAGATGCCTCTAATGAGATGAATAGCCGAGATATAACACTAATGGCCGAAGCCGAAAAATGTATATCAACTTAGAGACCTACGACAGTGGCGGGGGGCACGGGAGACGCCACTGCGCAAAGAATCTAAGTAAATAGTTCGACCACCGCGAAGGGCTGCATGCCCCGGCGACAAGGGTTAGGGTTTAGTAGATGCGCAGGGCATAGTCACGGTAGGGCAGCATGGCAGTTTGTTGAACTATTTAGAGTGCGTGGAGTAGGTCCATGTCCCGACCGGTTTCGCTGTCTGTAGCTCATCAGGGGACGCTTTAAAGAAAAGCCGTGGACTAAAAATTTATAAAATGTGAGTAGGGATATATAGTGGGTTTTTAGGTTGGTTTTGGTTCGGCAGAGGTGTAGAATATAGTACGGATCTTGTGCTAGCGAAAGAATGCGTGAGTATACGGACTTATGCCGAAGCCGCCAATGTAGAAGTATGAAAAATTAGTCGCTAGGCTTACCGAAGATGCCTCTAATGAGATGAATAGCCGAGATATAACACTAATGGCCGAAGCCGAAAAATGTATATCAACTTAGAGACCTACGACAGTGGCGGGGGGCACGGGAGACGCCACCGCGCAAAGAATCTAAGTAAATAGTTCGACCAACGCGAAGGGCTGCATGCCCCGGCGACAAGGGTTAGGGTTTAGTAGATGTGCAGGGCATAGTCACGGTAGGGCAGCATGGCAGTTTGTTGAACTATTAAGAGTGCGTTGAGTAGGTCCATGTCCCGACCGGTTTCGCTGTCTGTAGCTCATCAGGGGACGCTTTAAAGAAAAGCCGTGGACTAAAAATTTATAAAATGTGAGTAGGGATATATAGTGGGTTTTTAGGTTGGTTTTGGTTCGGCAGAGGTGTAGAATATAGTACGGATCTTGTGCTAGCGAAAGAATGCGTGAGTATATGGACTTATGCCGAAGCCGCCTATTTAGAAGTATGAAAAATTAGTCGCTAGGCTTACCGAAGATGCCTCTAATGAGATGAATAGCCGAGATATAACACTAATGGCCGAAGCCGAAAAATGTATATCAACTTAGAGACCTACGACAGTGGCGGGGGGCACGGGAGACGCCACCGCGCAAAGAATCTAAGTAAATAGTTCGACCACCGCGAAGGGCTGCATGCCCCGGCGACAAGGGTTAGGGTTTAGTAGATGCGCAGGGCATAGTCACGGTAGGGCAGCATGGCAGTTTGTTGAACTATTTAGAGTGCGTGGAGTAGGTCCATGTCCCGACCGGTTTCGCTGTCTGTAGCTCATCAGGGGACGCTTTAAAGAAAAGCCGTGGACTAAAAATTTATAAAATGTGAGTAGGGATATATAGTGGGTTTTTAGGTTGGTTTTGGTTCGGCAGAGGTGTAGAATATAGTACGGATCTTGTGCTAGCGAAAGAATGCGTGAGTATATGGACTTATGCCGAAGCCGCCAATGTAGAAGTATGAAAAATTAGTCGCTAGGCTTACCGAAGATGCCTCTAATGAGATGAATAGCCGAGATATAACACTAATGGCCGAAGCCGAAAAATGTATATCAACTTAGAGACCTACGACAGTGGCGGGGGGCACGGGAGACGCCACCGCGCAAAGAATCTAAGTAAATAGTTCGACCACCGCGAAGGGCTGCATGCCCCGGCGACAAGGGTTAGGGTTTAGTAGATGCGCAGGGCATAGTCACGGTAGGGCAGCATGGCAGTTTGTTGAACTATTTAGAGTGCGTGGAGTAGGTCCATGTCCCGACCGGTTTCGCTGTCTGTAGCTCATCAGGGGACGCTTTAAAGAAAAGCCGTGGACTAAAAATTTATAAAATGTGAGTAGGGATATATAGTGGGTTTTTAGGTTGGTTTTGGTTCGGCAGAGGTGTAGAATATAGTACGGATCTTGTGCTAGCGAAAGAATGCGTAAGTATACGGACTTATGCCGAAGCCGCCAATGTAGAAGTATGAAAAATTAGTCGCTAGGCTTACCGAAGATGCCTCTAATGAGATGAATAGCCGAGATATAACACTAATGGCCGAAGCCGAAAAATGTATATCAACTTAGAGACCTACGACAGTGGCGGGGGGCACGGGAGACGCCACCGCGCAAAGAATCTAAGTAAATAGTTCGACCACCGCGAAGGGCTGCATGCCCCGGCGACAAGGGTTAGGGTTTAGTAGATGCGCAGGGCATAGTCACGGTAGTGCAGCATGGCAGTTTGTTGAACTATTTAGAGTGCGTGGAGTAGGTCCATGTCCCGACCGGTTTCGCTGTCTGTAGCTCATCAGGGGACGCTTTAAAGAAAAGCCGTGGACTAAAAATTTATAAAATGTGAGTAGGGATATATAGTGGGTTTTTAGGTTGGTTTTGGTTCGGCAGAGGTGTAGAATATAGTACGGATCTTGTGCTAGCGAAAGAATGCGTGAGTATATGGACTTATGCCGAAGCCGCCAATGTAGAAGTATGAAAAATTTGTCGCTAGGCTTACCGAAGATGCCTCTAATGAGATGAATAGCCGAGATATAACACTAATGGCCGAAGCCGAAAAATGTATATCAACTTAGAGACCTACGACAGTGGCGGGGGGCACGGGAGACGCCACTGCGCAAAGAATCTAAGTAAATAGTTCGACCACCGCGAAGGGCTGCATGCCCCGGCGACAAGGGTTAGGGTTTAGTAGATGCGCAGGGCATAGTCACGGTAGGGCAGCATGGCAGTTTGTTGAACTATTTAGAGTGCGTGGAGTAGGTCCATGTCCCGACCGGTTTCGCTTTCTGTAG
Source organism: Sycon ciliatum (assembly GCF_964019385.1). NCBI lineage: Eukaryota > Metazoa > Porifera > Calcarea > Leucosolenida > Sycettidae > Sycon > Sycon ciliatum. Next base: position 391,291 of record NC_088649.1, on the reverse strand, counting down.
CTCATCAGGGGACGCTTTAAAGAAAAGCCGTGGACTAAAAATTTATAAAATGTGAGTAGGGATATATAGTGGGTTTTTAGGTTGGTTTTGGTTCGGCAGAGGTGTAGAATATAGTACGGATCTTGTGCTAGCGAAAGAATGCGTGAGTATACGGACTTATGCCGAAGCCGCCAATGTAGAAGTATGAAAAATTAGTCGCTAGGCTTACCGAAGATGCCTCTAATGAGATGAATAGCCGAGATATAACACTAATGGCCGAAGCCGAAAAATGTATATCAACTTAGAGACCTACGACAGTGGCGGGGGGCACGGGAGACGCCACCGCGCAAAGAATCTAAGTAAATAGTTCGACCAACGCGAAGGGCTGCATGCCCCGGCGACAAGGGTTAGGGTTTAGTAGATGCGCAGGGCATAGTCACGGTAGTGCAGCATGGCAGTTTGTTGAACTATTTAGAGTGCGTGGAGTAGGTCCATGTCCCGACCGGTTTCGCTGTCTGTAGCTCATCAGGGGACGCTTTAAAGAAAAGCCGTGGACTAAAAATTTATAAAATGTGAGTAGGGATATATAGTGGGTTTTTAGGTTGGTTTTGGTTCGGCAGAGGTGTAGAATATAGTACGGATCTTGTGCTAGCGAAAGAATGCGTGAGTATATGGACTTATGCCGAAGCCGCCAATGTAGAAGTATGAAAAGTTAGTCGCTAGGCTTACCGAAGATGCCTCTAATGAGATGAATAGCCGAGATATAACACTAATGGCCGAAGCCGAAAAATGTATATCAACTTGGAGACCTACGACAGTGGCGGGGGGCACGGGAGACGCCACCGCGCAAAGAATCTAAGTAAATAGTTCGACCACCGCGAAGGGCTGCATGCCCCGGCGACAAGGGTTAGGGTTTAGTAGATGCGCAGGGTATAGTCACGGTAGGGCAGCATGGCAGTTTGTTGAACTATTTAGAGTGCGTGGAGTAGGTCCATGTCCCGACCGGTTTCGCTGTCTGTAGCTCATCTGGGGACGCTTTAAAGAAAAGCCGTGGACTAAAAATTTATAAAATGTGAGTAGGGATATATAGTGGGTTTTTAGGTTGGTTTTGGTTCGGCAGAGGTGTAGAATATAGTACGGATCTTGTGCTAGCGAAAGAATGCGTGAGTATATGGACTTATGCCGAAGCCGCCAATGTAGAAGTATGAAATATTAGTCGCTAGGCTTACCGAAGATGCCTCTAATGAGATGAATAGCCGAGATATAACACTAATGGCCGAAGCCGAAAAATGTATATCAACTTAGAGACCTACGACAGTGGCGGGGGGCACGGGAGACGCCACCGCGCAAAGAATCTAAGTAAATAGTTCGACCACCGCGAAGGGCTGCATGCCCCGGCGACAAGGGTTAGGGTTTAGTAGATGCGCAGGGCATAGTCACGGTAGGGCAGCATGGCAGTTTGTTGAACTATTTAGAGTGCGTGGAGTAGGTCCATGTCCCGACCGGTTTCGCTGTCTGTAGCTCATCAGGGGACGCTTTAAAGAAAAGCCGTGGACTAAAAAATTATAAAATGTGAGTAGGGATATATAGTGGGTTTTTAGCTTGGTTTTGGTTCGGCAGAGGTGTAGAATATAGTACGGATCTTGTGCTAGCGAAAGAATGCGTGAGTATATGGACTTATGCCGAAGCCGCCAATGTAGAAGTATGAAAAATTTGTCGCTAGGCTTACCGAAGATGCCTCTAATGAGATGAATAGCCGAGATATAACACTAATGGCCGAAGCCGAAAAATGTATATCAACTTAGAGACCGACGACAGTGGCGGGGGGCACGGGAGACGCCACCGCGCAAAGAATCTAAGTAAATAGTTCGACCACCGCGAAGGGCTGCATGCCCCGGCGACAAGGGTTAGGGTTTAGTAGATGCGCAGGGCATAGTCACGGTAGGGCAGCATGGCAGTTTGTTGAACTATTTAGAGTGCGTGGAGTAGGTCCATGTCCCGACCGGTTTCGCTGTCTGTAGCTCATCAGGGGACGCTTTAAAGAAAAGCCGTGGACTAAAAATTTATAAAATGTGAGTAGGGATATATAGTGGGTTTTTAGGTTGGTTTTGTTTCGGCAGAGGTGTAGAATATAGTACGGATCTTGTGCTAGCGAAAGAATGCGTGAGTATATGGACTTATGCCGAAGCCGCCAATGTAGAAGTATGAAAAATTTGTCGCTAGGCTTACCGAAGATGCCTCTAATGAGATGAATAGCCGAGATATAACACTAATGGCCGAAGCCGAAAAATGTATATCAACTTAGAGACCTACGACAGTGGCGGGGGGCACGGGAGACGCCACCGCGCAAAGAATCTAAGTAAATAGTTCGACCACCGCGAAGGGCTGCATGCCCCGGCGACAAGGGTTAGGGTTTAGTAGATGCGCAGGGCATAGTCACGGTAGGGCAGCATGGCAGTTTGTTGAACTATTTAGAGTGCGTGGAGTAGGTCCATGTCCCGACCGGTTTCGCTGTCTGTAGCTCATCAGGGGACGCTTTAAAGAAAAGCCGTGGACTAAAAATTTATAAAATGTGAGTAGGGATATATAGTGGGTTTTTAGGTTGGTTTTGGTTCGGCAGAGGTGTAGAATATAGTACGGATCTTGTGCTAGCGAAAGAATGCGTGAGTATATGGACTTATGCCGAAGCCGCCAATGTAGAAGTATGAAAAATTAGTCGCTAGGCTTACCGAAGATGCCTCTAATGAGATGAATAGCCGAGATATAACACTAATGGCCGAAGCCGAAAAATGTATATCAACTTGGAGACCTACGACAGTGGCGGGGGGCACGGGAGACGCCACCGCGCAAAGAATCTAAGTAAATAGTTCGACCACCGCGAAGGGCTGCATGCCCCGGCGACAAGGGTTAGGGTTTAGTAGATGCGCAGGGTATAGTCACGGTAGGGCAGCATGGCAGTTTGTTGAACTATTTAGAGTGCGTGGAGTAGGTCCATGTCCCGACCGGTTTCGCTGTCTGTAGCTCATCTGGGGACGCTTTAAAGAAAAGCCGTGGACTAAAAATTTATAAAATGTGAGTAGGGATATATAGTGGGTTTTTAGGTTGGTTTTGGTTCGGCAGAGGTGTAGAATATAGTACGGATCTTGTGCTAGCGAAAGAATGCGTGAGTATATGGACTTATGCCGAAGCCGCCAATGTAGAAGTATGAAATATTAGTCGCTAGGCTTACCGAAGATGCCTCTAATGAGATGAATAGCCGAGATATAACACTAATGGCCGAAGCCGAAAAATGTATATCAACTTAGAGACCTACGACAGTGGCGGGGGGCACGGGAGACGCCACCGCGCAAAGAATCTAAGTAAATAGTTCGACCACCGCGAAGGGCTGCATGCCCCGGCGACAAGGGTTAGGGTTTAGTAGATGCGCAGGGCATAGTCACGGTAGGGCAGCATGGCAGTTTGTTGAACTATTTAGAGTGCGTGGAGTAGGTCCATGTCCCGACCGGTTTCGCTGTCTGTAGCTCATCAGGGGACGCTTTAAAGAAAAGCCGTGGACTAAAAAATTATAAAATGTGAGTAGGGATATATAGTGGGTTTTTAGCTTGGTTTTGGTTCGGCAGAGGTGTAGAATATAGTACGGATCTTGTGCTAGCGAAAGAATGCGTGAGTATATGGACTTATGCCGAAGCCGCCAATGTAGAAGTATGAAAAATTTGTCGCTAGGCTTACCGAAGATGCCTCTAATGAGATGAATAGCCGAGATATAACACTAATGGCCGAAGCCGAAAAATGTATATCAACTTAGAGACCTACGACAGTGGCGGGGGGCACGGGAGACGCCACTGCGCAAAGAATCTAAGTAAATAGTTCGACCACCGCGAAGGGCTGCATGCCCCGGCGACAAGGGTTAGGGTTTAGTAGAGGCGCAGGGCATAGTCACGGTAGGGCAGCATGGCAGTTTGTTGAACTATTTAGAGTGCGTGGAGTAGGTCCATGTCCCGACCGGTTTCGCTGTCTGTAGCTCATCAGGGGACGCTTTAAAGAAAAGCCGTGGACTAAAAATTTATAAAATGTGAGTAGGGATATATAGTGGGTTTTTAGGTTGGTTTTGGTTCGGCAGAGGTGTAGAATATAGTACGGATCTTGTGCTAGCGAAAGAATGCGTGAGTATACGGACTTATGCCGAAGCCGCCAATGTAGAAGTATGAAAAATTAGTCGCTAGGCTTACCGAAGATGCCTCTAATGAGATGAATAGCCGAGATATAACACTAATGGCCGAAGCCGAAAAATGTATATCAACTTAGAGACCTACGACAGTGGCGGGGGGCACGGGAGACGCCACCGCGCAAAGAATCTAAGTAAATAGTTCGACCACCGCGAAGGGCTGCATGCCCCGGCGACAAGGGTTAGGGTTTAGTAGATGCGCAGGGCATAGTCACGGTAGTGCAGCATGGCAGTTTGTTGAACTATTTAGAGTGCGTGGAGTAGGTCCATGTCCCGACCGGTTTCGCTGTCTGTAGCTCATCAGGGGACGCTTTAAAGAAAAGCCGTGGACTAAAAATTTATAAAATGTGAGTAGGGATATATAGTGGGTTTTTAGGTTGGTTTTGGTTCGGCAGAGGTGTAGAATATAGTACGGATCTTGTGCTAGCGAAAGAATGCGTGAGTATATGGACTTATGCCGAAGCCGCCAATGTAGAAGTATGAAAAATTAGTCGCTAGGCTTACCGAAGATGCCTCTAATGAGATGAATAGCCGAGATATAACACTAATGGCCGAAGCCGAAAAATGTATATCAACTTGGAGACCTACGACAGTGGCGGGGGGCACGGGAGACGCCACCGCGCAAAGAATCTAAGTAAATAGTTCGACCACCGCGAAGGGCTGCATGCCCCGGCGACAAGGGTTAGGGTTTAGTAGATGCGCAGGGTATAGTCACGGTAGGGCAGCATGGCAGTTTGTTGAACTATTTAGAGTGCGTGGAGTAGGTCCATGTCCCGACCGGTTTCGCTGTCTGTAGCTCATCTGGGGACGCTTTAAAGAAAAGACGTGGACTAAAAATTTATAAAATGTGAGTAGGGATATATAGTGGGTTTTTAGGTTGGTTTTGGTTCGGCAGAGGTGTAGAATATAGTACGGATCTTGTGCTAGCGAAAGAATGCGTGAGTATATGGACTTATGCCGAAGCCGCCAATGTAGAAGTATGAAATATTAGTCGCTAGGCTTACCGAAGATGCCTCTAATGAGATGAATAGCCGAGATATAACACTAATGGCCGAAGCCGAAAAATGTATATCAACTTAGAGACCTACGACAGTGGCGGGGGGCACGGGAGACGCCACCGCGCAAAGAATCTAAGTAAATAGTTCGACCACCGCGAAGGGCTGCATGCCCCGGCGACAAGGGTTAGGGTTTAGTAGATGCGCAGGGCATAGTCACGGTAGGGCAGCATGGCAGTTTGTTGAACTATTTAGAGTGCGTGGAGTAGGTCCATGTCCCGACCGGTTTCGCTGTCTGTAGCTCATCAGGGGACGCTTTAAAGAAAAGCCGTGGACTAAAAAATTATAAAATGTGAGTAGGGATATATAGTGGGTTTTTAGGTTGGTTTTGGTTCGGCAGAGGTGTAGAATATAGTACGGATCTTGTGCTAGCGAAAGAATGCGTGAGTATATGGACTTATGCCGAAGCCGCCAATGTAGAAGTATGAAAAATTTGTCGCTAGGCTTACCGAAGATGCCTCTAATGAGATGAATAGCCGAGATATAACACTAATGGCCGAAGCCGAAAAATGTATATCAACTTAGAGACCGACGACAGTGGCGGGGGGCACGGGAGACGCCACGGCGCAAAGAATCTAAGTAAATAGTTCGACCACCGCGAAGGGCTGCATGCCCCGGCTACAAGGGTTAGGGTTTAGTAGATGCGCAGGGCATAGTCACGGTAGGGCAGCATGGCAGTTTGTTGAACTATTTAGAGTGCGTGGAGTAGGTCCATGTCCCGACCGGTTTCGCTGTCTGTAGCTCATCAGGGGACGCTTTAAAGAAAAGCCGTGGACTAAAAATTTATAAAATGTGAGTAGGGATATATAGTGGGTTTTTAGGTTGGTTTTGTTTCGGCAGAGGTGTAGAATATAGTACGGATCTTGTGCTAGCGAAAGAATGCGTGAGTATATGGACTTATGCCGAAGCCGCCAATGTAGAAGTATGAAAAATTTGTCGCTAGGCTTACCGAAGATGCCTCTAATGAGATGAATAGCCGAGATATAACACTAATGGCCGAAGCCGAAAAATGTATATCAACTTAGAGACCTACGACAGTGGCGGGGGGCACGGGAGACGCCACCGCGCAAAGAATCTAAGTAAATAGTTCGACCACCGCGAAGGGCTGCATGCCCCGGCGACAAGGGTTAGGGTTTAGTAGATGCGCAGGGCATAGTCACGGTAGGGCAGCATGGCAGTTTGTTGAACTATTTAGAGTGCGTGGAGTAGGTCCATGTCCCGACCGGTTTCGCTGTCTGTAGCTCATCAGGGGACGCTTTAAAGAAAAGCCGTGGACTAAAAATTTATAAAATGTGAGTAGGGATATATAGTGGGTTTTTAGGTTGGTTTTGGTTCGGCAGAGGTGTAGAATATAGTACGGATCTTGTGCTAGCGAAAGAATGCGTGAGTATATGGACTTATGCCGAAGCCGCCAATGTAGAAGTATGAAATATTAGTCGCTAGGCTTACCGAAGATGCCTCTAATGAGATGAATAGCCGAGATATAACACTAATGGCCGAAGCCGAAAAATGTATATCAACTTAGAGACCTACGACAGTGGCGGGGGGCACGGGAGACGCCACCGCGCAAAGAATCTAAGTAAATAGTTCGACCACCGCGAAGGGCTGCATGCCCCGGCGACAAGGGTTAGGGTTTAGTAGATGCGCAGGGCATAGTCACGGTAGGGCAGCATGGCAGTTTGTTGAACTATTTAGAGTGCGTGGAGTAGGTCCATGTCCCGACCGGTTTCGCTGTCTGTAGCTCATCAGGGGACGCTTTAAAGAAAAGCCGTGGACTAAAAAATTATAAAATGTGAGTAGGGATATATAGTGGGTTTTTAGGTTGGTTTTGGTTCGGCAGAGGTGTAGAATATAGTACGGATCTTGTGCTAGCGAAAGAATGCGTGAGTATATGGACTTATGCCGAAGCCGCCAATGTAGAAGTATGAAAAATTTGTCGCTAGGCTTACCGAAGATGCCTCTAATGAGATGAATAGCCGAGATATAACACTAATGGCCGAAGCCGAAAAATGTATATCAACTTAGAGACCTACGACAGTGGCGGGGGGCACGGGAGACGCCACCGCGCAAAGAATCTAAGTAAATAGTTCGACCACCGCGAAGGGCTGCATGCCCCGGCGACAAGGGTTAGGGTTTAGTAGATGCGCAGGGCATAGTCACGGTAGGGCAGCATGGCAGTTTGTTGAACTATTTAGAGTGCGTGGAGTAGGTCCATGTCCCGACCGGTTTCGCTGTCTGTAGCTCATCAGGGGACGCTTTAACCCTTTGGAGTCCGTAACTTTTTTGCTTCCGCAGAATTTGTGACAGTCACGAAAATGCGCACTCCATTTCCAACATAACTTTGGTTCTACTTCACCGATTTTGAAGATCTTGGGCTTGTTGGAAAGCTCTTGATGAGAGACATACAATGAGCCCAAACTCGCAAAGAGCACTATTCATTGTCCGCCACAACGCGCCCCAAACGCGAGTCCAGCACCAGATCAGAGACGAAATCGGTCTCCTGTAGCCATTTCACTGAATCTAGCTCGGAACTGTTCAATTTTTTTCGAGTAGAAGCTTACCTTGCCGTGACTTCGCGCCGCGCCGGTCCTGGCATATGCCGCCTGTCTTGAAGCTGGGAAAATCCCTTTTTTTCACGCACTGCTGACTCGCAGCACGCAGCGCAGAAAATTCGAAATGTTTGATCGCTCGCCGCTCACTCACACTTCATCGGAGAGACTTCGGACCTGTTCGAGGCGATAGCTGAGAGTTTTCTCTACCATCTAGACCCTTCGATTGTTGAATTTGGTCAAGATTTGGCCAAGAACCGAAAGTGTGACTGCGCCCACATGCATACAAAATGCCCATGGTTCGAAATCGAACCATGGACTCCAAAGGGTTAAAGAAAAGCCGTGGACTAAAAATTTATAAAATGTGAGTAGGGATATATAGTGGGTTTTTAGGTTGGTTTTGGTTCGGCAGAGGTGTAGAATATAGTACGGATCTTGTGCTAGCGAAAGAATGCGTGAGTATATGGACTTATGCCGAAGCCGCCAATGTAGAAGTATGAAAAATTAGTCGCTAGGCTTACCGAAGATGCCTCTAATGAGATGAATAGCCGAGATATAACACTAATGGCCGAAGCCGAAAAATGTATATCAACTTAGAGACCTACGACAGTGGCGGGGGGCACGGGAGACGCCACCGCGCAAAGAATCTAAGTAAATAGTTCGACCACCGCGAAGGGCTGCATGCCCCGGCGACAAGGGTTAGGGTTTAGTAGATGCGCAGGGCATAGTCACGGTAGGGCAGCATGGCAGTTTGTTGAACTATTTAGAGTGCGTGGAGTAGGTCCATGTCCCGACCGGTTTTGCTGTCTGTAGCTCATCAGGGGACGCTTTAAAGAAAAGCCGTGGACTAAAAATTTATAAAATGTGAGTAGGGATATATAGTGGGTTTTTAGGTTGGTTTTGGTTCGGCAGAGGTGTAGAATATAGTACGGATCTTGTGCTAGCGAAAGAATGCGTGAGTATATGGACTTATGCCGAAGCCGCCAATGTAGAAGTATGAAAAATTAGTCGCTAGGCTTACCGAAGATGCCTCTAATGAGATGAATAGCCGAGATATAACACTAATGGCCGAAGCCGAAAAATGTATATCAACTTAGAGACCTACGACAGTGGCGGGGGGCACGGGAGACGCCACCGCGCAAAGAATCTAAGTAAATAGTTCGACCACCGCGAAGGGCTGCATGCCCCGGCGACAAGGGTTAGGGTTTAGTAGATGCGTAGGGCATAGTCACGGTAGGGCAGCATGGCAGTTTGTTGAACTATTTAGAGTGCGTGGAGTAGGTCCATGTCCCGACCGGTTTCGCTGTCTGTAGCTCATCAGGGGACGCTTTAAAGAAAAGCCGTGGACTAAAAATTTATAAAATGTGAGTAGGGATATATAGTGGGTTTTTAGGTTGGTTTTGGTTCGGCAGAGGTGTAGAATATAGTACGGATCTTGTGCTAGCGAAAGAATGCGTGAGTATATGGACTTATGCCGAAGCCGCCTATGTAGAAGTATGAAAAATTAGTCGCTAGGCTTACCGAAGATGCCTCTAATGAGATGAATAGCCGAGATATAACACTAATGGCCGAAGCCGAAAAATGTATATCAACTTAGAGACCTACGACAGTGGCGGGGGGCACGGGAGACGCCACCGCGCAAAGAATCTAAGTAAATAGTTCGACCACCGCGAAGGGCTGCATGCCCCGGCGACAAGGGTTAGGGTTTAGTAGATGCGCAGGGCATAGTCACGGTAGGGCAGCATGGCAGTTTGTTGAACTATTTAGAGTGCGTGGAGTAGGTCCATGTCCCGACCGGTTTCGCTGTCTGTAGCTCATCAGGGGACGCTTTAAAGAAAAGCCGTGGACTAAAAATTTATAAAATGTGAGTAGGGATATATAGTGGGTTTTTAGGTTGGTTTTGGTTCGGCAGAGGTGTAGAATATAGTACGGATCTTGTGCTAGCGAAAGAATGCGTGAGTATATGGACTTATGCCGAAGCCGCCAATGTAGAAGTATGAAAAATTAGTCGCTAGGCTTACCGAAGATGCCTCTAATGAGATGAATAGCCGAGATATAACACTAATGGCCGAAGCCGAAAAATGTATATCAACTTAGAGACCTACGACAGTGGCGGGGGGCACGGGAGACGCCACCGCGCAAAGAATCTAAGTAAATAGTTCGACCACCGCGAAGGGCTGCATGCCCCGGCGACAAGGGTTAGGGTTTAGTAGATGCGCAGGGCATAGTCACGGTAGGGCAGCATGGCAGTTTGTTGAACTATTTAGAGTGCGTGGAGTAGGTCCATGTCCCGACCGGTTTCGCTGTCTGTAGCTCATCAGGGGACGCTTTAAAGAAAAGCCGTGGACTAAAAATTTATAAAATGTGAGTAGGGATATATAGTGGGTTTTTAGGTTGGTTTTGGTTCGGCAGAGGTGTAGAATATAGTACGGATCTTGTGCTAGCGAAAGAATGCGTGAGTATACGGACTTATGCCGAAGCCGCCAATGTAGAAGTATGAAAAATTAGTCGCTAGGCTTACCGAAGATGCCTCTAATGAGATGAATAGCCGAGATATAACACTAATGGCCGAAGCCGAAAAATGTATATCAACTTAGAGACCTACGACAGTGGCGGGGGGCACGGGAGACGCCACCGCGCAAAGAATCTAAGTAAATAGTTCGACCACCGCGAAGGGCTGCATGCCCCGGCGACAAGGGTTAGGGTTTAGTAGATGCGCAGGGCATAGTCACGGTAGGGCAGCATGGCAGTTTGTTGAACTATTTAGAGTGCGTGGAGTAGGTCCATGTCCCGACCGGTTTCGCTGTCTGTAGCTCATCAGGGGACGCTTTAAAGAAAAGCCGTGGACTAAAAATTTATAAAATGTGAGTAGGGATATATAGTGGGTTTTTAGGTTGGTTTTGGTTCGGCAGAGGTGTAGAATATAGTACGGATCTTGTGCTAGCGAAAGAATGCGTGAGTATATGGACTTATGCCGAAGCCGCCAATGTAGAAGTATGAAAAATTAGTCGCTAGGCTTACCGAAGATGCCTCTAATGAGATGAATAGCCGAGATATAACACTAATGGCCGAAGCCGAAAAATGTATATCAATTAGGAGACCTACGACAGTGGCGGGGGGCACGGGAGACGCCACCGCGCAAAGAATCTAAGTAAATAGTTCGACCACCGCGAAGGGCTGCATGCCCCGGCGACAAGGGTTAGGGTTTAGTAGATGCGCAGGGTATAGTCACGGTAGGGCAGCATGGCAGTTTGTTGAACTATTTAGAGTGCGTGGAGTAGGTCCATGTCCCGACCGGTTTCGCTGTCTGTAGCTCATCAGGGGACGCTTTAAAGAAAAGCCGTGGACTAAAAATTTATAAAATGTGAGTAGAGATATATAGTGGGTTTTTAGGTTGGTTTTGGTTCGGCAGAGGTGTAGAATATAGTACGGATCTTGTGCTAGCGAAAGAATGCGTGAGTATATGGACTTATGCCGAAGCCGCCAATGTAGAAGTATGAAAAATTAGTCGCTAGGCTTACCGAAGATGCCTCTAATGAGATGAATAGCCGAGATATAACACTAATCGCCGAAGCCGAAAAATGTATATCAACTTAGAGACCTACGACAGTGGCGGGGGGCACGGGAGACGCCACCGCGCAAAGAATCTAAGTAAATAGTTCGACCACCGCGAAGGGCTGCATGCCCCGGCGACAAGGGTTAGGGTTTAGTAGATGCGCAGGGCATAGTCACGGTAGGGCAGCATGGCAGTTTGTTGAACTATTTAGAGTGCGTGGAGTAGGTCCATGTCCCGACCGGTTTCGCTGTCTGTAGCTCATCAGGGGACGCTTTAAAGAAAAGCCGTGGACTAAAAAATTATAAAATGTGAGTAGGGATATATAGTGGGTTTTTAGGTTGGTTTTGGTTCGGCAGAGGTGTAGAATATAGTACGGATCTTGTGCTAGCGAAAGAATGCGTGAGTATATGGACTTATGCCGAAGCCGCCAATGTAAAAGTATGAAAAATTTGTCGCTAGGCTTACCGAAGATGCCTCTAATGAGATGAATAGCCGAGATATAACACTAATGGCCGAAGCCGAAAAATGTATATCAACTTAGAGACCTACGACAGTGGCGGGGGGCACGGGAGACGCCACCGCGCAAAGAATCTAAGTAAATAGTTCGACCACCGCGAAGGGCTGCATGCCCCGGCGACAAGGGTTAGGGTTTAGTAGATGCGCAGGGCATAGTCACGGTAGGGCAGCATGGCAGTTTGTTGAACTATTTAGAGTGCGTGGAGTAGGTCCATGTCCCGACCGGTTTCGCTGTCTGTAGCTCATCAGGGGACGCTTTAAAGAAAAGCCGTGGACTAAAAATTTATAAAATGTGAGTAGGGATATATAGTGGGTTTTTAGGTTGGTTTTGGTTCGGCAGAGGTGTAGAATATAGTACGGATCTTGTGCTAGCGAAAGAATGCGTGAGTATATGGACTTATGCCGAAGCCGCCAATGTAGAAGTATGAAAAATTAGTCGCTAGGCTTACCGAAGATGCCTCTAATGAGATGAATAGCCGAGATATAACACTAATGGCCGAAGCCGAAAAATGTATATCAACTTAGAGACCTACGACAGTGGCGGGGGGCACGGGAGACGCCACCGCGCAAAGAATCTAAGTAAATAGTTCGACCACCGCGAAGGGCTGCATGCCCCGGCGACAAGGGTTAGGGTTTAGTAGATGCGCAGGGCATAGTCACGGTAGGGCAGCATGGCAGTTTGTTGAACTATTTAGAGTGCGTGGAGTAGGTCCATGTCCCGACCGGTTTCGCTGTCTGTAGCTCATCAGGGGACGCTTTAAAGAAAAGCCGTGGACTAAAAATTTATAAAATGTGAGTAGGGATATATAGTGGGTTTTTACTCAATCTGCGGACAGCATGCTGTTTCGTTCTTTGTGAACTCATCAGCGCAGCACAGAGGAAATGAGGCCGAGCCTGATAGCAATGAAAATAAAAATTTCCAATCAGGCCCGAACGTATCTTGCCAGAGTGCTCAAACTGACAAGTCAGTGAGCTCTGCATAACGCAAACAGCAAAGGCACTACCCCACGCAAGAGTGCTCAACTGCTACAAGAGCAGGAGCGAAATACTCAATCTGCGGACAGCATGCTGTTTCGTTCTTTGTGAACTCATCAGCGCAGCACAGAGGAAATGAGGCCGAGCCTGATAGCAATGAAAATAAAAATTTCCAATCAGGCCCGAACGTACCTTGCCAGAGTGCTCAAACTGACAAGTCAGTGAGCTCTGCATAACGCAAACAGCAAAGGCACTACCCCACGCAAGAGTGCTCAACTGCTACAAGAGCAGGAGCGAAATACTCAATCTGCGGACAGCATGCTGTTTCGTTCTTTGTGAACTCATCAGCGCAGCACAGAGGAAATGAGGCCGAGCCTGATAGCAATGAAAATAAAAATTTCCAATCAGGCCCGAACGTACCTTGCCAGAGTGCTCAAACTGACAAGTCAGTGAGCTCTGCATAACGCAAACAGCAAAGGCACTACCCCACGCAAGAGTGCTCAACTGCTACAAGAGCAGGAGCGAAATACTCAATCTGCGGACAGCATGCTGTTTCGTTCTTTGTGAACTCATCAGCGCAGCACAGAGGAAATGAGGCCGAGCCTGATAGCAATGAAAATAAAAATTTCCAATCAGGCCCGAACGTACCTTGCCAGAGTGCTCAAACTGACAAGTCAGTGAGCTCTGCATAACGCAAACAGCAAAGGCACTACCCCACGCAAGAGTGCTCAACTGCTACAAGAGCAGGAGCGAAATAGTGGGTTTTTAGGTTGGTTTTGGTTCGGCAGAGGTGTAGAATATAGTACGGATCTTGTGCTAGCGAAAGAATGCGTGAGTATATGGACTTATGCCGAAGCCGCCAATGTAGAAGTATGAAAAATTAGTCGCTAGGCTTACCGAAGATGCCTCTAATGAGATGAATAGCCGAGATATAACACTAATGGCCGAAGCCGAAAAATGTATATCAACTTAGAGACCTACGACAGTGGCGGGGGGCACGGGAGACGCCACCGTGCAAAGAATCTAAGTCAATAGTTCGACCACCGCGAAGGGCTGCATGCCCCGGCGACAAGGGTTAGGGTTTAGTAGATGCGCAGGGCATAGTCACGGTAGGGCAGCATGGCAGTTTGTTGAACTATTTAGAGTGCGTGGAGTAGGTCCATGTCCCGACCGGTTTCGCTGTCTGTAGCTCATCAGGGGACGCTTTAAAGAAAAGCCGTGGACTAAAAATTTATAAAATGTGAGTAGGGATATAATATATCCCTACTCACATTTTATAAATTTTTAGTCCACGGCTTATTATAGTGGGTTTTTAGGTTGGTTTTAGTTCGGCAGAGGTGTAGAATATAGTACGGATCTTGTGCTAGCGAAAGAATGCGTGAGTATATGGACTTATGCCGAAGCCGCCAATGTAGAAGTATGAAAAAATAGTCGCTAGGCTTACCGAAGATGCCTCTAATGAGATGAATAGCCGAGATATAACACTAATGGCCGAAGCCGAAAAATGTATATCAACTTAGAGACCTACGACAGTGGCGGGGGGCACGGGAGACGCCACCGCGCAAAGAATCTAAGTAAATAGTTCGACCACCGCGAAGGGCTGCATGCCCCTGCGACAAGGTTTAGGGTTTAGTAGATGCGCAGGGCATAGTCACGGTAGGGCAGCATGGCAGTTTGTTGAACTATTTAGAGTGCGTGGAGTAGGTCCATGTCCCGACCGGTTTTGCTGTCTGTAGCTCATCAGGGGACGCTTTAAAGAAAAGCCGTGGACTAAAAATTTATAAAATGTGAGTAGGGATATATAGTGGGTTTTTAGGTTGGTTTTGGTTCGGCAGAGGTGTAGAATATAGTACGGATCTTGTGCTAGCGAAATAATGCGTGAGTATATGGACTTATGCCGAAGCCGCCAATGTAGAAGTATGAAAAATTAGTCGCTAGGCTTACCGAAGATGCCTCTAATGAGATGAATAGCCGAGATATAACACTAATGGCCGAAGCCGAAAAATGTATATCAACTTAGAGACCTACGGCAGTGGCGGGGGGCACGGGAGACGCCACCCCGCAAAGAATCTAAGTAAATAGTTCGACCGACGCGAAGGGCTGCATGCCCCGGCGACAAGGGTTAGGGTTTAGTAGATGCGCAGGGCATAG
>NC_088649.1:368081-376085 GCF_964019385.1 Sycon ciliatum | reverse complement strand
AGACTTCAAAATTCAAAAACAACAACAACAACAACAACAACAACAACAACAACAACAACAACAACAACAACAACAACAACAACAACAACAACAACAACAACAACAACAATAACAACAACAGCAACAACAACAACAACAACAACAGCAAAAACATCAACAACTACAACGACAACAACAACCAAAACAACAACAACAGCAACACCACCGTGAGAATATAGACTTCAAAATTCAAAAAACAACAACAACTACAACAACAACAACAACAACAACAACAATAACAACAACAGCAACAACAACAACAACAACAGCAAAAACATCAACAACTACAACAACAACAACAACCAAAACCACAACAACAGCAACAACACCGTGAGAATATAGACTTCAAAATTCAAAAACAACAACAACAGCAACAACAACAACGACAACAACAATAACAACAACAGCAACAACAACAACAACAACAACAGCAAAAACATAAACAACTACAACAACAACAACATCCAAAACAACAACAACAGCAACACAACCGTGAGAATATAGACTTCAAAATTCAAAAACAACAACAACAACAACAACAACAACAACAACAACAACAACAACAACAACAACAACAACAACAACAACAACAACAACAACAACAACAACAACAACAACAACAACAACAACAACAACAACAACAACAACAACAACAACAACAACAACAACAACAACAACAACAACAACAACAACAACAACAACAACAACAACAACAACAACAACAACAACAACAACAACAACAACAACAACAACAACAACAACAACAACAACAACAACAACAACAACAACAACAACAACAACAACAACAACAACAACAACAACAACAACAACAACAACAACAACAACAACAACAACAACAACAACAACAACAACAACAACAACAACAACAACAACAACAACAACAACAACAACAACAACAACAACAACAACAACAACAACAACAACAACAACAACAACAACAACAACAACAACAACAACAACAACAACAACAACAACAACAACAACAACAACAACAACAACAACAACAACAACAACAACAACAACAACAACAACAACAACAACAACAACAACAACAACAACAACAACAACAACAACAACAACAACAACAACAACAACAACAACAACAACAACAACAACAACAACAACAACAACAACAACAACAACAACAACAACAACAACAACAACAACAACAACAACAACAACAACAACAACAACAACAACAACAACAACAACAACAACAACAACAACAACAACAACAACAACAACAACAACAACAACAACAACAACAACAACAACAACAACAACAACAACAACAACAACAACAACAACAACAACAACAACAACAACAACAACAACAACAACAACAACAACAACAACAACAACAATAAAAACAACAGCAACAACAACAACAACAACAGCAAAAACATCAACAACTACAACAACAACAACAACCAAAACCACGACAACAGCAACACCACCGTGAGAATATAGACTTCAAAATTCAAAAACAACAACAACAACAACAACAACAACAACAACAACAACAACAACAACAACAACAACAACAACAACAACAATAACAACAACAGCAACAACAACAACAACAACAGCAAAAACATCAACAACTACACCAACAACAACAACCAAAACAACAACAACAGCAACACCACCGTGAGAATATCGACTTCAAAATTCAAAAACAACAACAACAACAACAACAACAACAACAACAACAATAACAACAACAGCAACAACAACAACAACAACAGCAAAAACATCAACAACTACAACAACAACAACAACAACCAAAACAACAACAACAGCAACACCACCGTGAGAATATAGACTTCAAAATTCAAAAACAACAACAACAACAACAACAACAATAACAACAACAGCAACAACAACAACAACAACAGCAAAAACATCAACAACTACAACAACAACAACAACCAAAACATCAACAAAAGCAACACCACCGTGAGAATATAGACTTCGAAATTCAAAAACAACAACAACAACAACAACAACAACAACAACAACAATAACAACAACAGCAACAGCAACAACAACAACAGCAAAAACATCAACAACTACAACAACACCAACCAAAACAACAACAACAGCAACACCACCGTGAGAATATAGACTTCAAAATTCAAAAACAACAACAACAACAACAAAAACAACAACAATAACAACAACAGCAACAACAACAACAACAACAACAGCAAAAACATCAACAACTACAACAACCAAAACAACAACAACAGCAACACCACCGTGAGAATATAGACTTCAAAATTCAAAAACAACAACAACAACAACAACAACAACAATAACAACAACAGCAACAACAACAACAACAACAACAACAAAAACATCAACAACTACACCAACAACAACAACAAAAACAACAACAACAGCAACACCACCGTGAGAATTTAGACTTCAAAATTCAAAAACAACAACAACAACAACAACAACAACAACAACAACAATAACAACAACAGCAACAACAACAACAACAACAACAACAGCAAAAACATCAACAACTACAACAACAACAACAACCAAAACAACAACAACAGCAACACCACCGTGAGAATATAGACTTCAAAATTCAAAAACAACAACAACAACAACAACAACAACAATAACAACAACAGCAACAACAACAACAACAACAACAACAACAGCAAAAACATCAACAACTACAACAACAACAACAACCAAAACAACAACAACAGCAACACCACCGTGAGAATATAGACTTCAAAATTCAAAAACAACAACAACTACAACAACAACAACAACAACAACAACAACAATAACAACAACAGCAACAACAACAACAACAACAGCAAAAACATCAACAACTACAACAACAACAACAACCAAAACCACAACAACAGCAACAACACCGTGAGAATATAGACTTCAAAATTCAAAAACAACAACAACAGCAACAACAACAACGACAACAACAATAACAACAACAGCAACAACAACAACAACAACAGCAAAAACATCAACAACTACAACAACAACAACAACCAAAACAACAACAACAGCAACACAACCGTGAGAATATAGACTTCAAAATTCAAAAACAACAACAACAACAACAACAACAATAACAACAACAGCAACAACAACAACAACAACAACAGCAAAAACATCAACAACAGCAAAAACATCAACAACTACAACAACAACAACCAAAACAACAACAACAGCAACACCACCGTGAGAATATAGACTTCAAAATTCAAAAACAATAACAACAACAACAACAACAACAACAACAAAAACAACAACAGCAACAACAACAACAACAGCAAAAACATCAACAACTACAACAACAACAACAACTAAAACAACAACAACAGCAACACCACCGTGAGAATATAGACTTCAAAATTCAAAAACAACAACAACAACAACAACACCAACAACAACAACAACAACAACAACAACAACAACAACAACAACAACAACAACAACAACAACAACAATAACAACAACAGCAACAACAACAACAACAACAACAGCAAAAAAATCAACAACTACGACAACAACAACAACAACCAAAACAACAACAACAGCAACACCACCGTGAGAATATAGACTTCAAAATTCAAAAACAATAACAACAACAACAACAACACCAACAACAACAATAACAACAACAGCAACAACAACAACAACAGCAAAAACATCAACAACTACAACAACAACAACAACCAAATAAACAACAACAGCAACACCACCGTGAGAATATAGACTTCAAAATTCAAAAACAACAACAACAACAACAACAACAACAACAACAACAACAACGACAACAATAACAACAACAGCAACAACAACAACAACAGCAAAAACATCAACAACTACAACAACAACAACAACCAAAACAACAACAACAGCAACACCACCGTGAGAATATAGACTTCAAAATTCAAAACAACAACAACAACAACAACAACAACAACAACAACAACAACAACAACAACAACAACAACAACAACAACAACAACAACAACAACAACAACAATAACAACAACAGCAACAACAACAACAACAACAACAGCAAAAACATCAACAACTACAACGACAACAACAACCAAAACAACAACAACAGCAACACCACCGTGAGAATATAGACTTCAAAATTCAAAAAACAACAACAACTACAACAACAACAACAACAACAACAACAATAACAACAACAGCAACAACAACAACAACAACAGCAAAAACATCAACAACTACAACAACAACAACAACCAAAACCACAACAACAGCAACAACACCGTGAGAATATAGACTTCAAAATTCAAAAACAACAACAACAGCAACAACAACAACGACAACAACAATAACAACAACAGCAACAACAACAACAACAACAACAGCAAAAACATAAACAACTACAACAACAACAACATCCAAAACAACAACAACAGCAACACAACCGTGAGAATATAGACTTCAAAATTCAAAAACAACAACAACAACAACAACAACAACAACAACAACAACAACAACAACAACAACAACAACAACAACAACAACAACAACAACAACAACAACAACAACAACAACAACAACAACAACAACAACAACAACAACAACAACAACAACAACAACAACAACAACAACAACAACAACAACAACAACAACAACAACAACAACAACAACAACAACAACAACAACAACAACAACAACAACAACAACAACAACAACAACAACAACAACAACAACAACAACAACAACAACAACAACAACAACAACAACAACAACAACAACAACAACAACAACAACAACAACAACAACAACAACAACAACAACAACAACAACAACAACAACAACAACAACAACAACAACAACAACAACAACAACAACAACAACAACAACAACAACAACAACAACAACAACAACAACAACAACAACAACAACAACAACAACAACAACAACAACAACAACAACAACAACAACAACAACAACAACAACAACAACAACAACAACAACAACAACAACAACAACAACAACAACAACAACAACAACAACAACAACAACAACAACAACAACAACAACAACAACAACAACAACAACAACAACAACAACAACAACAACAACAACAACAACAACAACAACAACAACAACAACAACAACAACAACAACAACAACAACAACAACAACAACAACAACAACAACAACAACAACAACAACAACAACAACAACAACAACAACAACAACAACAACAACAACAACAACAACAACAACAACAACAACAACAACAACAACAACAACAACAACAACAACAACAACAACAACAACAACAACAACAACAACAACAACAACAACAACAACAACAACAACAACAACAACAACAACAACAACAACAACAACAACAACAACAACAACAACAACAACAACAACAACAACAACAACAACAACAACAACAACAACAACAACAACAACAACAACAACAACAACAACAACAACAACAACAACAACAACAACAACAACAACAACAACAACAACAACAACAACAACAACAACAACAACAACAACAACAACAACAACAACAACAACAACAACAACAACAACAACAACAACAACAACAACAACAACAACAACAACAACAACAACAACAACAACAACAACAACAACAACAACAACAACAACAACAACAACAACAACAACAACAACAACAACAACAACAACAACAACAACAACAACAACAACAACAACAACAACAACAACAACAACAACAACAACAACAACAACAACAACAACAACAACAACAACAACAACAACAACAACAACAACAACAACAACAACAACAACAACAACAACAACAACAACAACAACAACAACAACAACAACAACAACAACAACAACAACAACAACAACAACAACAACAACAACAACAACAACAACAACAACAACAACAACAACAACAACAACAACAACAACAACAACAACAACAACAACAACAACAACAACAACAACAACAACAACAACAACAACAACAACAACAACAACAACAACAACAACAACAACAACAACAACAACAACAACAACAACAACAACAACAACAACAACAACAACAACAACAACAACAACAACAACAACAACAACAACAACAACAACAACAACAACAACAACAACAACAACAACAACAACAACAACAACAACAACAACAACAACAACAACAACAACAACAACAACAACAACAACAACAACAACAACAACAACAACAACAACAACAACAACAACAACAACAACAACAACAACAACAACAACAACAACAACAACAACAACAACAACAACAACAACAACAACAACAACAACAACAACAACAACAACAACAACAACAACAACAACAACAACAACAACAACAACAACAACAACAACAACAACAACAACAACAACAACAACAACAACAACAACAACAACAACAACAACAACAACAACAACAACAACAACAACAACAACAACAACAACAACAACAACAACAACAACAACAACAACAACAACAACAACAACAACAACAACAACAACAACAACAACAACAACAACAACAACAACAACAACAACAACAACAACAACAACAACAACAACAACAACAACAACAACAACAACAACAACAACAACAACAACAACAACAACAACAACAACAACAACAACAACAACAACAACAACAACAACAACAACAACAACAACAACAACAACAACAACAACAACAACAACAACAACAACAACAACAACAACAACAACAACAACAACAACAACAACAACAACAACAACAACAACAACAAC
The DNA here is from genome assembly GCF_964019385.1 of Sycon ciliatum. Lineage (NCBI taxonomy): Eukaryota > Metazoa > Porifera > Calcarea > Leucosolenida > Sycettidae > Sycon > Sycon ciliatum. The sequence goes on along the minus strand of NC_088649.1, from coordinate 369,212 downwards.
AACAACAACAACAACAACAACAACAACAACAACAACAACAACAACAACAACAACAACAACAACAACAACAACAACAACAACAACAACAACAACAACAACAACAACAACAACAACAACAACAACAACAACAACAACAACAACAACAACAACAACAACAACAACAACAACAACAACAACAACAACAACAACAACAACAACAACAACAACAACAACAACAACAACAACAACAACAACAACAACAACAACAACAACAACAACAACAACAACAACAACAACAACAACAACAACAACAACAACAACAACAACAACAACAACAACAACAACAACAACAACAACAACAACAACAACAACAACAACAACAACAACAACAACAACAACAACAACAACAACAACAACAACAACAACAACAACAACAACAACAACAACAACAACAACAACAACAACAACAACAACAACAACAACAACAACAACAACAACAACAACAACAACAACAACAACAACAACAACAACAACAACAACAACAACAACAACAACAACAACAACAACAACAACAACAACAACAACAACAACAACAACAACAACAACAACAACAACAACAACAACAACAACAACAACAACAACAACAACAACAACAACAACAACAACAACAACAACAACAACAACAACAACAACAACAACAACAACAACAACAACAACAACAACAACAACAACAACAACAACAACAACAACAACAACAACAACAACAACAACAACAACAACAACAACAACAACAACAACAACAACAACAACAACAACAACAACAACAACAACAACAACAACAACAACAACAACAACAACAACAACAACAACAACAACAACAACAACAACAACAACAACAACAACAACAACAACAACAACAACAACAGCAACACCACCGTGAGAATATAGACTTCAAAAGTCAAAAACAACAACAACAACAACAACAACAACAACAACAACAACAACAACAGCAACAACAACAACAACAACAACAACAACAGCAGCAAAAACATCAACAACTACAACAACAACAACAACAACAACAACAACAGCAGCAAAAACATCAACAACTACAACAACAACAACAACAACAACAACAACAACAACAACAAC
>NC_088649.1:360581-363081 GCF_964019385.1 Sycon ciliatum | reverse complement strand
CAACAACAACAACAACAACAACAACAACAACAACAACAACAACAACAACAACAACAACAACAACAACAACAACAACAACAACAACAACAACAACAACAACAACAACAACAACAACAACAACAACAACAACAACAACAACAACAACAACAACAACAACAACAACAACAACAACAACAACAACAACAACAACAACAACAACAACAACAACAACAACAACAACAACAACAACAACAACAACAACAACAACAACAACAACAACAACAACAACAACAACAACAACAACAACAACAACAACAACAACAACAACAACAACAACAACAATAACAAAAACAGCAACAACAACAACAACAACAACAACAACAACAACAACAACAACAACAACAACAACAACAACAACAACAACAACAACAACAACAACAACAACAACAACAACAACAACAACAACAACAACAACAACAACAACAACAACAACAACAACAACAACAACAACAACAACAACAACAACAACAACAACAACAACAACAACAACAACAACAACAACAACAACAACAACAACAACAACAACAACAACAACAACAACAACAACAACAACAACAACAACAACAACAACAACAACAACAACAACAACAACAACAACAACAACAACAACAACAACAACAACAACAACAACAACAACAACAACAACAACAACAACAACAACAACAACAACAACAACAACAACAACAACAACAACAACAACAACAACAACAGCAACACCACCGTGAGAATATAGACTTCAAAAGTCAAAAACAACAACAACAACAACAACAACAACAACAACAACAACAACAGCAACAACAACAACAACAACAACAACAACAACAGCAGCAAAAACATCAACAACTACAACAACAACAACAACAACAACAACAGCAGCAAAAACATCAACAACTACAACAACAACAACAACAACAACAACAACAACAACAACAACAACAACAACAACAACAACAACAACAACAACAACAACAACAACAACAACAACAACAACAACAACAACAACAACAACAACAACAACAACAACAACAACAACAACAACAACAACAACAACAACAACAACAACAACAACAACAACAACAACAACAACAACAACAACAACAACAACAACAACAACAACAACAACAACAACAACAACAACAACAACAACAACAACAACAACAACAACAACAACAACAACAACAACAACAACAACAACAACAACAACAACAACAACAACAACAACAACAACAACAACAACAACAACAACAACAACAACAACAACAACAACAACAACAACAACAACAACAACAACAACAACAACAACAACAACAACAACAACAACAACAACAACAACAACAACAACAACAACAACAACAACAACAACAACAACAACAACAACAACAACAACAACAACAACAACAACAACAACAACAACAACAACAACAACAACAACAACAACAACAACAACAACAACAACAACAACAACAACAACAACAACAACAACAACAACAACAACAACAACAACAACAACAACAACAACAACAACAACAACAACAACAACAACAACAACAACAACAACAACAACAACAACAACAACAACAACAACAACAACAACAACAACAACAACAACAACAACAACAACAACAACAACAACAACAACAACAACAACAACAACAACAACAACAACAACAACAACAACAACAACAACAACAACAACAACAACAACAACAACAACAACAACAACAACAACAACAACAACAACAACAACAACAACAACAACAACAACAACAACAACAACAACAACAACAACAACAACAACAACAACAACAACAACAACAACAACAACAACAACAACAACAACAACAACAACAACAACAACAACAACAACAACAACAACAACAACAACAACAACAACAACAACAACAACAACAACAACAACAACAACAACAACAACAACAACAACAACAACAACAACAACAACAACAACAACAACAACAACAACAACAACAACAACAACAACAACAACAACAACAACAACAACAACAACAACAACAACAACAACAACAACAACAACAACAACAACAACAACAACAACAACAACAACAACAACAACAACAACAACAACAACAACAACAACAACAACAACAACAACAACAACAACAACAACAACAACAACAACAACAACAACAACAACAACAACAACAACAACAACAACAACAACAACAACAACAACAACAACAACAACAACAACAACAACAACAACAACAACAACAACAACAACAACAACAACAACAACAACAACAACAACAACAACAACAACAACAACAACAACAACAACAACAACAACAACAACAACAACAACAACAACAACAACAACAACAACAACAACAACAACAACAACAACAACAACAACAACAACAACAACAACAACAACAACAACAACAACAACAACAACAACAACAACAACAACAACAACAACAAC
>NC_088649.1:333081-355581 GCF_964019385.1 Sycon ciliatum | reverse complement strand
AATCAACAACTACGACAACAACAACAACAACCAAAACAACAACAACAGCAACACCACCGTGAGAATATAGACTTCAAAATTCAAAAACAACAACAACAACAACAACAACAACAACAACAACAACAACAACAACAACAACAACAACAACAACAACAACAACAACAACAACAACAACAACAACAACAACAACACCAACACCAACAACAACAACACCAACAACAACAACAACAACAACAACAACAACAGCAACAACAACAACAACAACAGCAAAAACATCAACAACTATAACAACAACAACAACCAAAACAACAACAACAGCAACACCACCGTGAGAATAGTTGTATTTCTCGCCGGCCGAGCGCAGCGAGATAGGCGAGAAATGATTTCTCGCGAAATATTTTCAGTTGCAAATATGGCATCTGGTGTGTTCTTTGTTGTCGCTTCTTTTCCTGACTTCTTCAGTCAGTTTTGAGTCTCACCAGTGTGGACCGGTTTTTTCCATCTCCGTAGGATTTTCCTTGAACGAACTTCTTTGTCAGGATCCCTCGACCATAATGCTTCTTTCTCAGCGCCTTTGACATCCCCTCCGATCACATCGTCGTCGGCTACCCCCGCGTCCCCCGAATCGCCGTCTTCGCCATCCAACTGACCAACATCCGAGGCGTACAGGTCCCCTGCGTAACGGAATCTGACACGACCCGTGGAAAGCCAGCAGTTGAAACCGCAACACCCACAGGACAAGATCCAGGAGCTGAGGACATTGTCTGGAACGGGCCTCAACCCCAAACTCCAGCAAACAAAACCCTCGCTCATACTCGTAGCCAAAAATGCTGCGAACAACAGTGTGAACAAAAAATCGAACTGTTCGCAACCAAGGACGGCGCCAAGCCCCATGTCCGTGCAAGACACCAGCAAGGCGCTATGTCATCCATCGACCATCGCGCGAGCCTGAGATACACATGAAACAAACTTCTGAGAATTGCGGAGGAAAAGTTTGGAATGTTGTGGTGATGATTTGATGCTGATGATTACGCTGCACGCAAAACAGGCAGGACGAAGAAACCATGATGCCATCTCCAGCAAAATCAATGACCACTGCAGTACCTACAGTAGCCTACAGCCGCAGCTGCCACTGGGCAATCAGCCATCGCCAGCCGCGAGATCACGAGGCCAGATGACGGATCGTGGCTGCCGCCAGTGACTATCCAGATAAGTTGAATTTATTGTATGCTTTTTCTCATAGGTTTAACAGATTGGTGCCATAGTGTACTCCAGTCACCTCCGTTCGGGCTTTGTTGCGGTCGTGAATGAAATTACTTGTTTCTGTACTCCAAGCATCCTATTATAATGGAGATTGTCTCTCCCTTTCTCTTCCTCCGGCACGCACCAAATCATTCGGTAACGAGAGTAGCGCCGCCAACCATGCCGGATTTGTATATGGTGGTATAAAGTGCTTTCTTACGTGTAGGTGGTCAGGCGTAGTTGTACAATCGAATAAGCTCCAGATTATAGTAATCATTCGATTGCTTTACACCCCTACAGGCAATGTTTGCAATTCCAGTACTTTATGCGGGGTAGGGTACTACACTAGTTCCGCTTCCAGTATATCCATTGTACAGCGTCGGTGCATTATGTGTGCGTCAGTGGATGAATCTACAAATTCGCCTATGCGAAGCTAACTTTAGTAAATGCGCGTATGGCACACTGTGTGCTGGTGGCATAACTGTGTTTCGGAATGAGTGTGCTGCGCAAACTGTGCGGGCGGACAAGTCCTGCTGTATCTGTCTTACTGAACGCATTGTGCATTGTGCTATGTTAGATCGGTCCTGCCTGATGAGTGCATCGTGCACTGAGTGTCGGCTATGATTCCTGGTGTAACTGTCCTAATTGACAAGCACATTATGCGCTGTGTGGTAAAACTGTGTTTCTGGATGAGTGTACTTCGCATAGCGTGTTGGTGGACATGTCCTGGTGTAACTGTCTTACTGGATGAACGCATCGTGCGATGTGCTATCCCAGACCTGTCTTACGTGATGAGTACATTGTGCGCTGAGTGTCAGTGTTGATTCCTGGTGTAACTGTCTGAATTGACGAGCACATTATGCGCTGTGCAATGTCATATGAGTCCCGATAGAGCTGTCTCACCGAAGGAGTGCATCGGGAGCTGTGCGATGTCCAACGGATCCCGGTATGTCTGACTGGAAGAGTGCATTGTGCTCTGCGAGGTGACGGTGGATGCCCAGTATAACTGTCTTACTGGAAGAGTGCATTGTGCACTGCGAGATGATGGAGGATTCCCAGTATAACTGTCTTACTGGAAGAGTGCATTGTGCGCTGCGAGATGACGGAGGATTCCCAGTATAACTGTCTTACTGGAAGAGTGCATTGTGCACTGCGAGATGATGGAGGATTCCCAGTATAACTGTCTTACTGGAAGAGTGCATTGTGCGCTGCGAGATGACGGAGGATCCCCAGTATAACTGTCTTACTGGAAGAGTGCATTGTGCACTGCGAGATGACGGTGGAGGCCCGGTATAACTGTCTTACCGGAAGAGTGCATTGTGCACTGTCCAATGCCAGCCGAACCCCTCTAGATCTGTCGCCCTGGATGAGTGTGTTCTACACTGTGCGACGCCAGATGAGTGCCCATATAACTGTCTCACTGGATGAGCGCCTTATGCACCGTACAACGTAAGGCACTTACAGCCCGGCAGTGTCCGCCACCTCCCAATATCAATGTCTTACTAGTTGACGTATTGTGCAATGTACGATGTCAGTTGTGTCTCTGTACGATTGTGTCAAAGAATGAGTGCATTACGCCACGTACAATGTTGGGTTGAGTCCCAGTAGAATGGTCTTACCGGATGTACGTATTGTTTACCGAAAGTTATAATGTCGATTTCCAGTATCATTGTGTCTCATTGGAGGAGTGCTTGCATACTGCGTGGGGTCAGTTGTGTCCTAGTCAAAATGTCTTACTGGAGGAGTTCATTCCAGTCTTATTCGCTCATCAGATTGTGTACTATACAATGTCAGACGGGTCCCCGCATAACAGTCTCTATGGGTGCATTGGGTACTGTGTAATGTCCGCCACCTCCCAATATCAATGGCTTACTACATGTAGTTGACGTATTGTGCAATGTGCGATGTCAGTTGAGTCTGTATGATCGTCTCGATGAATGAATGCGTTCGCCACGTACCATGTTGGACGGGTCCCAGTAGAATGATCTTACCGGCTATACGTTTCGGTCACCGAGAGTTAAATATTGAGTTCCAGTTTCATTATCTGTCCTATTAGAGGAATGCCTTGCATACTGTGTGGTATCAGCTGTATCCCAGTAAAAATGTCTTACTGGAGGAGTTCATTCTCTACTGTGCGAAGTCAAAATAGGCCCACTGTACCAGTCCGATTGGACAGGTGTTGCATGCACTTTGCAAATTCGGATCAGGCCTAACTTACTGGATTCTTGCATAGGCTCTGTGTGTTCTGTGTGAGGCCTGGCGGCACTGTGTGAATATTCCTGGATTAATTCCAACAATTTTATGCTGTGCATTTTAATCATGCCGGCCCTATCGGGTTTCACTTGTCCCGAGTCTGTTCGTGGTACAACCCTGTACATGATTCTTGCTTCCAGATGACTTACTCTGCTGTTCTGTGTGCTTTTCCTGCTTGTTCTTTCTCCTTTCTCTTCTCTACTCCCTGCTTTAGAGTACTTCAGGGGTTGGCTATGGGAGGATTGATCCTGTGCAGCCCAAACTGAACCGATATATCTGCTATCTGTGATCTTTATAGTCGCCACCTGCTGTTCAGTCAGGGTTGAGAATCAGATGCCTTGTTCATGTGCACTGCGTGGACGTATCACTATCAAGTCCTGGCTGGCCAGTTCCTGACACCTGAACTACTATAGACACCCTACATGCTCTCACACTCAGTTTGGTGGGTGGTTCCTCAGCACTGAACTGGGACGTACTGCACCAGATCAGGGTGCTAGGTCCTTGGACTTTGAGAAACTTTGTGTAGGTCATAGCCTACTCGTTTTGTCCCGTACTCTCTTTCTGTCAGTCTTCCTGTCTTGTTTGCATCTCTCTGCCTTCTTTCTCGTTTTCGCTGCGCTATGCTTTTTCTGAGTCACATCTGGCTGCGGCCAACTACCCTTCACTTTGTGTGTTGTCGCTATTGCTGTCTATGTCTCTGTGTATGCCAGTATATGTGGAGCGAGAAGTTGTATTTCTCGCCGGCCGAGCGCAGCGAGATAGGCGAGAAATGATTTCTCGCGAAATATTTTCAGTTGCAAATATGGCATCTGGTGTGTTCTTTGTTGTCGCTTCTTTTCCTGACTTCTTCAGTCAGTTTTGAGTCTCACCAGTGTCCCTGCCCTCCCACCCTTTATTTCTGTGCATATTATCAATGCTTTTTATCACTGTTTGCCGTGATGTGCTTGCCAGGCCTACATGATGCCTAATCGCCATTGGGGATATACACCCGGTTTTTTTTCCCTCACAAATGCGTCCGTCGGCGCGAGGGTTTTTTTTTCCCGGCTGGCTCGGTCCAGGAAAATTAATCTGACGGTCCCAAGTGGTTCTGCATCATGGCCTATTTCTGCTATCCACTGGCACGACTATTCTATCTGAGACACTCTGTTCTCAGTCCTTGCTTGCTTCCATACCTCACTCGTTATCCGGTTCACATCTGGCTGCGGCCAACTACCCTTCACTTTGTGTGTTGTCGCTATTGCTGTCTATGTCTCTGTGTATGCCAGTATATGTGGAGCGAGAATAGACTTCAAAATTCAAAAACAACAACAACAACAACAACAACAACAACAACAACAACAACAACAACAACAGCAACAACAACAACAACAACAACAGCAAAAACATCAACAACAACAACAACAACAACAACAACAACAACAACAACAACAACAACAACAACAACAACAACAACAACAACAACAACAACAACAACAACAACAACAACAACAACAACAACAACAACAACAACAACAACAACAACAACAACAACAACAACAACAACAACAACAACAACAACAACAACAACAACAACAACAACAACAACAACAACAACAACAACAACAACAACAACAACAACAACAACAACAACAACAACAACAACAACAACAACAACAACAACAACAACAACAACAACAACAACAACAACAACAACAACAACAACAACAACAACAACAACAACAACAACAACAACAACAACAACAACAACAACAACAACAACAACAACAACAACAACAACAACAACAACAACAACAACAACAACAACAACAACAACAACAACAACAACAACAACAACAACAACAACAACAACAACAACAACAACAACAACAACAACAACAACAACAACAACAACAACAACAACAACAACAACAACAACAACAACAACAACAACAACAACAACAACAACAACAACAACAACAACAACAACAACAACAACAACAACAACAACAACAACAACAACAACAACAACAACAACAACAACAACAACAACAACAACAACAATAACAACAACATCAGCAACAACGACAACAACAACAGCAAAAACATCAACAACTACAACAACAACCACAACCAAAACAACAACAACAGCAACACCACCGTGAGAATATAGACTTCAAAATTCAAAAACAACAACAACAACAACAACAACAACAACAACAACAACAACAACAACAACAACAACAACAACAACAACAATAACAACAACAGCAACAACAACAACAACAACAACAGCAAAAAAATCAACAACTACGACAACAACAACAACAACCAAAACAACAACAACAGCAACACCACCGTGAGAATATAGACTTCAAAATTCAAAAACAACAACAACAACAACAACAACAATAACAACAACAGCAACAACAACAACAACAACAGCAAAAACATCAACAACTACAACAACAACAACAACCAAAACAACAACAACAGCAACACCACCGTGAGAATCAAGACTTCAAAATTCAAAAACAACAACAACAACAACAACAACAACAACAACAACAACAACAACAACAACAACAACAACAACAACAACAATAACAACAACAGCAACAACAACAACAACAGCAAAAACATCAACAACTTCAAAAACAACAACAACCAAAACAACAACAACAGCAACACCACCGTGAGAATATAGACTTCAAAATTCAAAAACAACAACAACAACAACAACAACAACAACAACAACAATAACAACAACAGCGACAACAACAACAACAACAGCAAAAACATCAACAACTACAACAACAACAACAACCAAAACAACAACAACAGCAACACAACCGTGAGAATATAGACTTCAAAATTCAAAAACAACAACAACAACAACAACAACAACAACAACAACAACAACAACAACAACAACAACAACAACAACAATAACAACAACAGCAACAACAACAACAACAACAACAGCAAAAACATCAACAACTACAACAACAACAACAACAAAAACCACAACAACAGCAACACCACCGTGAGAATATAGACTTCAAAATTCAAAAACAACAACAACTACAACAACAACAACAACAACAACAACAACAACAATAACAACAACAGCAACAACAACAACAACAACAACAGCAAAAACATCAACAACTACAACAACAACAACAACCAAAACCACAACAACAGCAACAACACCGTGAGAAGATAGACTTCAAAATTCAAAAACAACAACAACAGCAACAACAACAACGACAACAACAATAAAAACAACAGCAACAACAACAACAACAACAGCAAAAACATCAACAACTACAACAACAACAACAGCCAAAACAACAACAACAGCAACACAACCGTGAGAATATAGACTTCAAAATTCAAAAACAACAACAACAACAACAACAACAACAACAACAACAACAACAACAACAACAACAACAACAACAACAACAACAACAACAACAACAACAACAACAACAACAACAACAACAACAACAACAACAACAACAACAACAACAACAACAACAACAACAACAACAACAACAACAACAACAACAACAACAACAACAACAACAACAACAACAACAACAACAACAACAACAACAACAACAACAACAACAACAACAACAACAACAACAACAACAACAACAACAACAACAACAACAACAACAACAACAACAACAACAACAACAACAACAACAACAACAACAACAACAACAACAACAACAACAACAACAACAACAACAACAACAACAACAACAACAACAACAACAACAACAACAACAACAACAACAACAACAACAACAACAACAACAACAACAACAACAACAACAACAACAACAACAACAACAACAACAACAACAACAACAACAACAACAACAACAACAACAACAACAACAACAACAACAACAACAACAACAACAACAACAACAACAACAACAACAACAACAACAACAACAACAACAACAACAACAACAACAACAACAACAACAACAACAACAACAACAACAACAACAACACCAACACCAACAACAACAACACCAACAACAACAACAACAACAACAACAACAACAGCAACAACAACAACAACAACAGCAAAAACATCAACAACTATAACAACAACAACAACCAAAACAACAACAACAGCAACACCACCGTGAGAATATAGACTTCAAAATTCAAAAACAACAACAACAACAACAACAACAACAACAACAACAACAACAACAACAGCAACAACAACAACAACAACAACAGCAAAAACATCAACAACAACAACAACAACAACAACAACAACAACAACAACAACAACAACAACAACAACAACAACAACAACAACAACAACAACAACAACAACAACAACAACAACAACAACAACAACAACAACAACAACAACAACAACAACAACAACAACAACAACAACAACAACAACAACAACAACAACAACAACAACAACAACAACAACAACAACAACAACAACAACAACAACAACAACAACAACAACAACAACAACAACAACAACAACAACAACAACAACAACAACAACAACAACAACAACAACAACAACAACAACAACAACAACAACAACAACAACAACAACAACAACAACAACAACAACAACAACAACAACAACAACAACAACAACAACAACAACAACAACAACAACAACAACAACAACAACAACAACAACAACAACAACAACAACAACAACAACAACAACAACAACAACAACAACAACAACAACAACAACAACAACAACAACAACAACAACAACAACAACAACAACAACAACAACAACAACAACAACAACAACAACAACAACAACAACAACAACAACAACAACAACAACAACAACAACAACAACAACAACAACAACAACAACAACAACAACAACAACAACAACAACAACAACAACAACAACAACAACAACAACAACAACAACAACAACAACAACAACAACAACAACAACAACAACAACAACAACAACAACAACAACAACAACAACAACAACAACAACAACAACAACAACAACAACAACAACAACAACAACAACAACAACAACAATAACAACAACATCAGCAACAACGACAACAACAACAGCAAAAACATCAACAACTACAACAACAACCACAACCAAAACAACAACAACAGCAACACCACCGTGAGAATATAGACTTCAAAATTCAAAAACAACAACAACAACAACAACAACAACAACAACAACAACAACAACAACAACAACAACAACAATAACAACAACAGCAACAACAACAACAACAACAACAGCAAAAAAATCAACAACTACGACAACAACAACAACAACCAAAACAACAACAACAGCAACACCACCGTGAGAATATAGACTTCAAAATTCAAAAACAACAACAACAACAACAACAACAATAACAACAACAGCAACAACAACAACAACAACAGCAAAAACATCAACAACTACAACAACAACAACAACCAAAACAACAACAACAGCAACACCACCGTGAGAATCAAGACTTCAAAATTCAAAAACAACAACAACAACAACAACAACAACAACAACAACAACAACAACAACAACAACAACAACAACAACAACAATAACAACAACAGCAACAACAACAACAACAGCAAAAACATCAACAACTTCAAAAACAACAACAACCAAAACAACAACAACAGCAACACCACCGTGAGAATATAGACTTCAAAATTCAAAAACAACAACAACAACAACAACAACAACAACAACAACAATAACAACAACAGCGACAACAACAACAACAACAGCAAAAACATCAACAACTACAACAACAACAACAACCAAAACAACAACAACAGCAACACAACCGTGAGAATATAGACTTCAAAATTCAAAAACAACAACAACAACAACAACAACAACAACAACAACAACAACAACAACAACAACAACAACAACAACAATAACAACAACAGCAACAACAACAACAACAACAACAGCAAAAACATCAACAACTACAACAACAACAACAACAAAAACCACAACAACAGCAACACCACCGTGAGAATATAGACTTCAAAATTCAAAAACAACAACAACTACAACAACAACAACAACAACAACAACAACAACAACAATAACAACAACAGCAACAACAACAACAACAACAACAGCAAAAACATCAACAACTACAACAACAACAACAACCAAAACCACAACAACAGCAACAACACCGTGAGAAGATAGACTTCAAAATTCAAAAACAACAACAACAGCAACAACAACAACGACAACAACAATAAAAACAACAGCAACAACAACAACAACAACAGCAAAAACATCAACAACTACAACAACAACAACAGCCAAAACAACAACAACAGCAACACAACCGTGAGAATATAGACTTCAAAATTCAAAAACAACAACAACAACAACAACAACAACAACAACAACAACAACAACAACAACAACAACAACAACAACAACAACAACAACAACAACAACAACAACAACAACAACAACAACAACAACAACAACAACAACAACAACAACAACAACAACAACAACAACAACAACAACAACAACAACAACAACAACAACAACAACAACAACAACAACAACAACAACAACAACAACAACAACAACAACAACAACAACAACAACAACAACAACAACAACAACAACAACAACAACAACAACAACAACAACAACAACAACAACTACAACAACAACAACAACAACAACAACAACAACAACAACAACAACAACAACAACAACAACAACAACAACAACAACAACAACAACAACAACAACAACAACAACAACAACAACAACAACAACAACAACAACAACAACAACAACAACAACAACAACAACAACAACAACAACAACAACAACAACAACAACAACAACAACAACAACAACAACAACAACAACAACAACAACAACAACAACAACAACAACAACAACAACAACAACAACAACAACAACAACAACAACAACAACAACAACAACAACAACAACAACAACAACAACAACAACAACAACAACAACAACAACAACAACAACAACAACACCAACACCAACAACAACAACACCAACAACAACAACAACAACAACAACAACAACAGCAACAACAACAACAACAACAGCAAAAACATCAACAACTATAACAACAACAACAACCAAAACAACAACAACAGCAACACCACCGTGAGAATATAGACTTCAAAATTCAAAAACAACAACAACAACAACAACAACAACAACAACAACAACAACAACAACAGCAACAACAACAACAACAACAACAGCAAAAACATCAACAACAACAACAACAACAACAACAACAACAACAACAACAACAACAACAACAACAACAACAACAACAACAACAACAACAACAACAACAACAACAACAACAACAACAACAACAACAACAACAACAACAACAACAACAACAACAACAACAACAACAACAACAACAACAACAACAACAACAACAACAACAACAACAACAACAACAACAACAACAACAACAACAACAACAACAACAACAACAACAACAACAACAACAACAACAACAACAACAACAACAACAACAACAACAACAACAACAACAACAACAACAACAACAACAACAACAACAACAACAACAACAACAACAACAACAACAACAACAACAACAACAACAACAACAACAACAACAACAACAACAACAACAACAACAACAACAACAACAACAACAACAACAACAACAACAACAACAACAACAACAACAACAACAACAACAACAACAACAACAACAACAACAACAACAACAACAACAACAACAACAACAACAACAACAACAACAACAACAACAACAACAACAACAACAACAACAACAACAACAACAACAACAACAACAACAACAACAACAACAACAACAACAACAACAACAACAACAACAACAACAACAACAACAACAACAACAACAACAACAACAACAACAACAACAACAACAACAACAACAACAACAACAACAACAACAACAACAACAACAACAACAACAACAACAACAACAACAACAACAACAACAACAACAACAACAACAACAACAACAACAACAACAACAACAACAACAATAACAACAACATCAGCAACAACGACAACAACAACAGCAAAAACATCAACAACTACAACAACAACCACAACCAAAACAACAACAACAGCAACACCACCGTGAGAATATAGACTTCAAAATTCAAAAACAACAACAACAACAACAACAACAACAACAACAACAACAACAACAACAACAACAACAACAACAACAACAACAACAATAACAACAACAGCAACAACAACAACAACAACAACAGCAAAAAAATCAACAACTACGACAACAACAACAACAACCAAAACAACAACAACAGCAACACCACCGTGAGAATATAGACTTCAAAATTCAAAAACAACAACAACAACAACAACAACAATAACAACAACAGCAACAACAACAACAACAACAGCAAAAACATCAACAACTACAACAACAACAACAACCAAAACAACAACAACAGCAACACCACCGTGAGAATCAAGACTTCAAAATTCAAAAACAACAACAACAACAACAACAACAACAACAACAACAACAACAACAACAACAACAACAACAACAACAACAACAACAATAACAACAACAGCAACAACAACAACAACAGCAAAAACATCAACAACTTCAAAAACAACAACAACCAAAACAACAACAACAGCAACACCACCGTGAGAATATAGACTTCAAAATTCAAAAACAACAACAACAACAACAACAACAACAACAACAACAACAATAACAACAACAGCGACAACAACAACAACAACAGCAAAAACATCAACAACTACAACAACAACAACAACCAAAACAACAACAACAGCAACACAACCGTGAGAATATAGACTTCAAAATTCAAAAACAACAACAACAACAACAACAACAACAACAACAACAACAACAACAACAACAACAACAACAATAACAACAACAGCAACAACAACAACAACAACAACAGCAAAAACATCAACAACTACAACAACAACAACAACAAAAACCACAACAACAGCAACACCACCGTGAGAATATAGACTTCAAAATTCAAAAACAACAACAACTACAACAACAACAACAACAACAACAACAACAACAACAACAACAACAACAGCAACAACAACAACAACAACAACAGCAAAAACATCAACAACTACAACAACAACAACAACCAAAACCACAACAACAGCAACAACACCGTGAGAAGATAGACTTCAAAATTCAAAAACAACAACAACAGCAACAACAACAACGACAACAACAATAAAAACAACAGCAACAACAACAACAACAACAGCAAAAACATCAACAACTACAACAACAACAACAGCCAAAACAACAACAACAGCAACACAACCGTGAGAATATAGACTTCAAAATTCAAAAACAACAACAACAACAACAACAACAACAACAACAACAACAACAACAACAACAACAACAACAACAACAACAACAACAACAACAACAACAACAACAACAACAACAACAACAACAACAACAACAACAACAACAACAACAACAACAACAACAACAACAACAACAACAACAACAACAACAACAACAACAACAACAACAACAACAACAACAACAACAACAACAACAACAACAACAACAACAACAACAACAACAACAACAACAACAACAACAACAACAACAACAACAACAACAACAACAACAACAACAACAACAACAACAACAACAACAACAACAACAACAACAACAACAACAACAACAACAACAACAACAACAACAACAACAACAACAACAACAACAACAACAACAACAACAACAACAACAACAACAACAACAACAACAACAACAACAACAACAACAACAACAACAACAACAACAACAACAACAACAACAACAACAACAACAACAACAACAACAACAACAACAACAACAACAACAACAACAACAACAACAACAACAACAACAACAACAACAACAACAACAACAACAACAACAACAACAACAACAACAACAACAACAACAACAACAACAACAACAACAACAACAACAACAACAACAACAACAACAACAACAACAACAACAACAACAACAACAACAACAACAACAACAACAACAACAACAACAACAACAACAACAACAACAACAACAACAACAACAACAACAACAACAACAACAACAACAACAACAACAACAACAACAACAACAACAACAACAACAACAACAACAACAACAACAACAACAACAACAACAACAACAACAACAACAACAACAACAACAACAACAACAACAACAACAACAACAACAACAACAACAACAACAACAACAACAACAACAACAACAACAACAACAACAACAACAACAACAACAACAACAACAACAACAACAACAACAACAACAACAACAACAACAACAACAACAACAACAACAACAACAACAACAACAACAACAACAACAACAACAACAACAACAACAACAACAACAACAACAACAACAACAACAACAACAACAACAACAACAACAACAACAACAACAACAACAACAACAACAACAACAACAACAACAACAACAACAACACCAACACCAACAACAACAACACCAACAACAACAACAACAACAACAACAACAACAACAACAGCAACAACAACAACAACAACAGCAAAAACATCAACAACTATAACAACAACAACAACCAAAACAACAACAACAGCAACACCACCGTGAGAATATAGACTTCAAAATTCAAAAACAACAACAACAACAACAACAACAACAACAACAACAACAATAACAACAACAGCAACAACAACAACAACAACAACAACAACAACAACAACAACAACAACAACAACAACAACAACAACAACAACAACAACAACAACAACAACAACAACAACAACAACAACAACAACAACAACAACAACAACAACAACAACAACAACAACAACAACAACAACAACAACACCAACAACAACAACAACAACAACAACAACAACAACAGCAACAACAACAACAACAACAGCAAAAACATCAACAACTATAACAACAACAACAACCAAAACAACAACAACAGCAACACCACCGTGAGAATATAGACTTCAAAATTCAAAAACAACAACAACAACAACAACAACAACAACAACAACAATAACAACAACAGCAACAACAACAACAACAACAACAACAACAACAACAACAACAACAACAACAACAACAACAACAACAACAACAACAACAACAACAACAACAACAACAACAACAACAACAACAACAACAACAACAACAACAACAACAACAACAACAACAACAACAACAACAACAACAACAACAACAACAACAACAACAACAACAACAACAACAACAACAACAACAACAACAACAACAACAACAACAACAACAACAACAACAACAACAACAACAACAACAACAACAACAACAACAACAACAACAACAACAACAACAACAACAACAACAACAACAACAACAACAACAACAACAACAACAACAACAACAACAACAACAACAACAACAACAACAACAACAACAACAACAACAACAACAACAACAACAACAACAACAACAACAACAACAACAACAACAACAACAACAACAACAACAACAACAACAACAACAACAACAACAACAACAACAACAACAACAACAACAACAACAACAACAACAACAACAACAACAACAACAACAACAACAACAACAACAACAACAACAACAACAACAACAACAACAACAACAACAACAACAACAACAACAACAACAACAACAACAACAACAACAACAACAACAACAACAACAACAACAACAACAACAACAACAACAACAACAACAACAACAACAACAACAACAACAACAACAACAACAACAACAACAACAACAACAACAACAACAACAACAACAACAACAACAACAACAACAACAACAACAACAACAACAACAACAACAACAACAACAACAACAACAACAACAACAACAACAACAACAACAACAACAACAACAACAACAACAACAACAACAACAACAACAACAACAACAACAACAACAACAACAACAACAACAACAACAACAACAACAACAACAACAACAACAACAACAACAACAACAACAACAACAACAACAACAACAACAACAACAACAACAACAACAACAACAACAACAACAACAACAACAACAACAACAACAACAACAACAACAACAACAACAACAACAACAACAACAACAATAACAACAACATCAGCAACAACGACAACAACAACAGCAAAAACATCAACAACTACAACAACAACCACAACCAAAACAACAACAACAGCAACACCACCGTGAGAATATAGACTTCAAAATTCAAAAACAACAACAACAACAACAACAACAACAACAACAACAACAACAACAACAACAACAACAACAACAACAACAATAACAACAACAGCAACAACAACAACAACAACAACAGCAAAAAAATCAACAACTACGACAACAACAACAACAACCACAACACCACCGTGAGAATATAGACTTCAAAATTCAAAAACAACAACAACAACAACAACAACAATAACAACAACAGCAACAACAACAACAACAACAGCAAAAACATCAACAACTACAACAACAACAACAACCAAAACAACAACAACAGCAACACCACCGTGAGAATCAAGACTTCAAAATTCAAAAACAACAACAACAACAACAACAACAACAACAACAACAACAACAACAACAACAACAACAACAACAACAACAATAACAACAACAGCAACAACAACAACAACAGCAAAAACATCAACAACTTCAAAAACAACAACAACCAAAACAACAACAACAGCAACACCACCGTGAGAATATAGACTTCAAAATTCAAAAACAACAACAACAACAACAACAACAACAACAACAACAACAATAACAACAACAGCGACAACAACAACAACAACAGCAAAAACATCAACAACTACAACAACAACAACAACCAAAACAACAACAACAGCAACACAACCGTGAGAATATAGACTTCAAAATTCAAAAACAACAACAACAACAACAACAACAACAACAACAACAACAACAACAACAACAACAACAACAACAACAATAACAACAACAGCAACAACAACAACAACAACAACAGCAAAAACATCAACAACTACAACAACAACAACAACAAAAACCACAACAACAGCAACACCACCGTGAGAATATAGACTTCAAAATTCAAAAACAACAACAACTACAACAACAACAACAACAACAACAACAACAACAACAATAACAACAACAGCAACAACAACAACAACAACAACAGCAAAAACATCAACAACTACAGCAACAACAACAACAACAACAACAGCAAAAACATCAACAACTACAACAACAACAACAACCAAAACCACAACAACAGCAACAACACCGTGAGAAGATAGACTTCAAAATTCAAAAACAACAACAACAGCAACAACAACAACGACAACAACAATAAAAACAACAGCAACAACAACAACAACAACAGCAAAAACATCAACAACTACAACAACAACAACAGCCAAAACAACAACAACAGCAACACAACCGTGAGAATATAGACTTCAAAATTCAAAAACAACAACAACAACAACAACAACAACAACAACAACAACAACAACAACAACAACAACAACAACAACAACAACAACAACAACAACAACAACAACAACAACAACAACAACAACAACAACAACAACAACAACAACAACAACAACAACAACAACAACAACAACAACAACAACAACAACAACAACAACAACAACAACAACAACAACAACAACAACAACAACAACAACAACAACAACAACAACAACAACAACAACAACAACAACAACAACAACAACAACAACAACAACAACAACAACAACAACAACAACAACAACAACAACAACAACAACAACAACAACAACAACAACAACAACAACAACAACAACAACAACAACAACAACAACAACAACAACAACAACAACAACAACAACAACAACAACAACAACAACAACAACAACAACAACAACAACAACAACAACAACAACAACAACAACAACAACAACAACAACAACAACAACAACAACAACAACAACAACAACAACAACAACAACAACAACAACAACAACAACAACAACAACAACAACAACAACAACAACAACAACAACAACAACAACAACAACAACAACAACAACAACAACAACAACAACAACAACACCAACACCAACAACAACAACACCAACAACAACAACAACAACAACAACAACAACAGCAACAACAACAACAACAACAGCAAAAACATCAACAACTATAACAACAACAACAACCAAAACAACAACAACAGCAACACCACCGTGAGAATATAGACTTCAAAATTCAAAAACAACAACAACAACAACAACAACAACAACAACAACAACAACAACAACAGCAACAACAACAACAACAACAACAGCAAAAACATCAACAACAACAACAACAACAACAACAACAACAACAACAACAACAACAACAACAACAACAACAACAACAACAACAACAACAACAACAACAACAACAACAACAACAACAACAACAACAACAACAACAACAACAACAACAACAACAACAACAACAACAACAACAACAACAACAACAACAACAACAACAACAACAACAACAACAACAACAACAACAACAACAACAACAACAACAACAACAACAACAACAACAACAACAACAACAACAACAACAACAACAACAACAACAACAACAACAACAACAACAACAACAACAACAACAACAACAACAACAACAACAACAACAACAACAACAACAACAACAACAACAACAACAACAACAACAACAACAACAACAACAACAACAACAACAACAACAACAACAACAACAACAACAACAACAACAACAACAACAACAACAACAACAACAACAACAACAACAACAACAACAACAACAACAACAACAACAACAACAACAACAACAACAACAACAACAACAACAACAACAACAACAACAACAACAACAACAACAACAACAACAACAACAACAACAACAACAACAACAACAACAACAACAACAACAACAACAACAACAACAACAACAACAACAACAACAACAACAACAACAACACCAACACCAACAACACCAACACCAACAACAACAACAACAACAACAACAACAACACCAACACCAACAACAACAACACCAACAACAACAACAACAACAACAACAACAACAACAGCAACAACAACAACAACAACAGCAAAAACATCAACAACTACAACAACAACAACAACCAAAACAACAACAACAGCAACACCACCGTGAGAATATAGACTTCAAAATTCAAAAACAACAACAACAACAACAACAACAACAACAACAACAACAACAACAACAACAACAACAACAACAACAACAATAACAACAACAACAACAACAACAACAACAACAACAACAACAACAACAACACCAACACCAACAACAACAACACCAACAACAACAACAACAACAACAACAACAACAACAACACCAACACCAACAACAACAACACCAACAACAACAACAACAACAACAACAACAACAGCAACAACAACAACAACAACAGCAAAAACATCAACAACTACAACAACAACAACAACCAAAACAACAACAACAGCAACACCACCGTGAGAATATAGACTTCAAAATTCAAAAACAACAACAACAACAACAACAACAACAACAACAACAACAACAACAACAACAACAACAACAACAACAATAACAACAACAGCAACAACAACAACAACAACAACAACAGCAAAAAAATCAACAACTACGACAACAACAACAACAACCAAAACAACAACAACAGCAACACCACCGTGAGAATATAGACTTCAAAATTCAAAAACAACAACAACAACAACAACAACAACAATAACAACAACAGCAACAACAACAACAACAACAGCAAAAACATCAACAACTACAACAACAACAACAACCAAAACAACAACAACAGCAACACCACCGTGAGAATCAAGACTTCAAAATTCAAAAACAACAACAACAACAACAACAACAACAACAACAACAACAACAACAACAACAACAACAACAACAACAATAACAACAACAGCAACAACAACAACAACAGCAAAAACATCAACAACTTCAAAAACAACAACAACCAAAACAACAACAACAGCAACACCACCGTGAGAATATAGACTTCAAAATTCAAAAACAACAACAACAACAACAACAACAACAACAACAACAATAACAACAACAGCGACAACAACAACAACAACAGCAAAAACATCAACAACTACAACAACAACAACAACCAAAACAACAACAACAGCAACACCACCGTGAGAATATAGACTTCAAAATTCAAAAACAACAACAACAACAACAACAACAACAACAACAACAACAACAACAACAACAACAACAACAACAACAACAATAACAACAACAGCAACAACAACAACAACAACAACAACAGCAAAAAAATCAACAACTACGACAACAACAACAACAACCAAAACAACAACAACAGCAACACCACCGTGAGAATATAGACTTCAAAATTCAAAAACAACAACAACAACAACAACAACAACAATAACAACAACAGCAACAACAACAACAACAACAGCAAAAACATCAACAACTACAACAACAACAACAACCAAAACAACAACAACAGCAACACCACCGTGAGAATCAAGACTTCAAAATTCAAAAACAACAACAACAACAACAACAACAACAACAACAACAACAACAACAACAACAACAACAACAACAACAACAATAACAACAACAGCAACAACAACAACAACAGCAAAAACATCAACAACTTCAAAAACAACAACAACCAAAACAACAACAACAGCAACACCACCGTGAGAATATAGACTTCAAAATTCAAAAACAACAACAACAACAACAACAACAACAACAACAACAATAACAACAACAGCGACAACAACAACAACAACAGCAAAAACATCAACAACTACAACAACAACAACAACCAAAACAACAACAACAGCAACACAACCGTGAGAATATAGACTTCAAAATTCAAAAACAACAACAACAACAACAACAACAACAACAACAACAACAACAACAACAACAACAACAACAATAACAACAACAGCAACAACAACAACAACAACAACAGCAAAAACATCAACAACTACAACAACAACAACAACAAAAACCACAACAACAGCAACACCACCGTGAGAATATAGACTTCAAAATTCAAAAACAACAACAACTACAACAACAACAACAACAACAACAACAACAACAATAACAACAACAGCAACAACAACAACAACAACAGCAAAAACATCAACAACTACAACAACAACAACAACCAAAACCACAACAACAGCAACAACACCGTGAGAAGATAGACTTCAAAATTCAAAAACAACAACAACAGCAACAACAACAACGACAAGAACAATAAAAACAACAGCAACAACAACAACAACAACAGCAAAAACATCAACAACTACAACAACAACAACAGCCAAAACAACAACAACAGCAACACAACCGTGAGAATATAGACTTCAAAATTCAAAAACAACAACAACAACAACAACAACAACAACAACAACAACAACAACAACAACAACAACAACAACAACAACAACAACAACAACAACAACAACAACAACAACAACAACAACAACAACAACAACAACAACAACAACAACAACAACAACAACAACAACAACAACAACAACAACAACAACAACAACAACAACAACAACAACAACAACAACAACAACAACAACAACAACAACAACAACAACAACAACAACAACAACAACAACAACAACAACAACAACAACAACAACAACAACAACAACAACAACAACAACAACAACAACAACAACAACAACAACAACAACAACAACAACAACAACAACAACAACAACAACAACAACAACAACAACAACAACAACAACAACAACAACAACAACAACAACAACAACAACAACAACAACAACAACAACAACAACACCAACACCAACAACACCAACACCAACAACAACAACAACAACAACAACAACAACACCAACACCAACAACAACAACACCAACAACAACAACAACAACAACAACAACAACAACAGCAACAACAACAACAACAACAGCAAAAACATCAACAACTACAACAACAACAACAACCAAAACAACAACAACAGCAACACCACCGTGAGAATATAGACTTCAAAATTCAAAAACAACAACAACAACAACAACAACAACAACAACAACAACAACAACAACAACAACAACAACAACAACAACAACAATAACAACAACAACAACAACAACAACAACAACAACAACAACAACAACAACACCAACACCAACAACAACAACACCAACAACAACAACAACAACAACAACAACAACAACAACACCAACACCAACAACAACAACACCAACAACAACAACAACAACAACAACAACAACAGCAACAACAACAACAACAACAGCAAAAACATCAACAACTACAACAACAACAACAACCAAAACAACAACAACAGCAACACCACCGTGAGAATATAGACTTCAAAATTCAAAAACAACAACAACAACAACAACAACAACAACAACAACAACAACAACAACAACAACAACAACAACAACAACAATAACAACAACAGCAACAACAACAACAACAACAACAGCAAAAACATCAACAACTACAACAACAACAACAACAAAAACCACAACAACAGCAACACCACCGTGAGAATATAGACTTCAAAATTCAAAAACAACAACAACTACAACAACAACAACAACAACAACAACAACAACAATAACAACAACAGCAACAACAACAACAACAACAGCAAAAACATCAACAACTACAACAACAACAACAACCAAAACCACAACAACAGCAA
>NC_088649.1:308081-310581 GCF_964019385.1 Sycon ciliatum | reverse complement strand
ACAACAACAACAACAACAACAACAACAACAACAACAACAACAACAACAACAACAACAACAACAACAACAACAACAACAACAACAACAACAACAACAACAACAACAACAACAACAACAACAACAACAACAACAACAACAACAACAACAACAACAACAACAACAACAACAACAACAACAACAACAACAACAACAACAACAACAACAACAACAACAACAACAACAACAACAACAACAACAACAACAACAACAACAACAACAACAACAACAACAACAACAACAACAACAACAACAACAACAACAACAACAACAACAACAACAACAACAACAACAACAACAACAACAACAACAACAACAACAACAACAACAACAACAACAACAACAACAACAACAACAACAACAACAACAACAACAACAACAACAACAACAACAACAACAACAACAACAACAACAACAACAACAACAACAACAACAACAACAACAACAACAACAACAACAACAACAACAACAACAACAACAACAACAACAACAACAACAACAACAACAACAACAACAACAACAACAACAACAACAACAACAACAACAACAACAACAACAACAACAACAACAACAACAACAACAACAACAACAACAACAACAACAACAACAACAACAACAACAACAACAACAACAACAACAACAACAACAACAACAACAACAACAACAACAACAACAACAACAACAACAACAACAACAACAACAACAACAACAACAACAACAACAACAACAACAACAACAACAACAACAACAACAACAACAACAACAACAACAACAACAACAACAACAACAACAACAACAACAACAACAACAACAACAACAACACCAACACCAACAACAACAACACCAACAACAACAACAACAACAACAACAACAACAACAACAACAGCAACAACAACAACAACAACAGCAAAAACATCAACAACTATAACAACAACAACAACCAAAACAACAACAACAGCAACACCACCGTGAGAATATAGACTTCAAAATTCAAAAACAACAACAACAACAACAACAACAACAACAACAACAACAACAACAACAACAATAACAACAACAGCAACAACAACAACAACAACAGCAAAAACATCAACAACTACAACAACAACAACAACAACAACAACAACAACAACAACAACAACAACAACAACAACAACAACAACAACAACAACAACAACAACAACAACAACAACAACAACAACAACAACAACAACAACAACAACAACAACAACAACAACAACAACAACAACAACAACAACAACAACAACAACAACAACAACAACAACAACAACAACAACAACAACAACAACAACAACAACAACAACAACAACAACAACAACAACAACAACAACAACAACAACAACAACAACAACAACAACAACAACAACAACAACAACAACAACAACAACAACAACAACAACAACAACAACAACAACAACAACAACAACAACAACAACAACAACAACAACAACAACAACAACAACAACAACAACAACAACAACAACAACAACAACAACAACAACAACAACAACAACAACAACAACAACAACAACAACAACAACAACAACAACAACAACAACAACAACAACAACAACAACAACAACAACAACAACAACAACAACAACAACAACAACAACAACAACAACAACAACAACAACAACAACAACAACAACAACAACAACAACAACAACAACAACAACAACAACAACAACAACAACAACAACAACAACAACAACAACAACAACAACAACAACAACAACAACAACAACAACAACAACAACAACAACAACAACAACAACAACAACAACAACAACAACAACAACAACAACAACAACAACAACAGCAACAACAACAACAACAACAGCAAAAACATCAACAACTACAACAACAACAACAGCCAAAACAACAACAACAGCAACACAACCGTGAGAATATAGACTTCAAAATTCAAAAACAACAACAACAACAACAACAACAACAACAACAACAACAACAACAACAACAACAATAACAACTACAGCAACAACAACAACAACAACAGCAAAAACATCAACAACAGCAAAAACATCAACAACTACAACAACAACAACCAAAACAACAACAACAGCAACACCACCGTGAGAATATAGACTTCAAAATTCAAAAACAATAACAACAACAACAACAACAACAACAATAACAACAACAGCAACAACAACAACAACAATAGCAAAAACATCAACAACTACAACAACAACAACAACCAAAACAACAACAACAGCAACACCACCGTGAGAATATAGACTTCAAAATTCAAAAACAACAACAACAACAACAACAACAACAACAATAACAACAACAGCAACAACAACAGCAAAAAAATCAACAACTACGACAACAACAACAACAACCAAAACAACAACAACAGCAACACCACCGTGAGAATATAGACTTCAAAATTCAAAAACAACAACAACAACAACAA
>NC_088649.1:301271-303771 GCF_964019385.1 Sycon ciliatum | reverse complement strand
GGACAACTGAAGGTAGGTCATTAACGTAAAGCAAGAATAACAAAGGACCCAGAATGGAACCTTGGGGCACTCCAGACGTTACAGGGAGGGGATCAGACAAGAAATAGAACAAGCGAACAGCCTGAGAACGAGCAGACAGATACGAGGATATCCAACGCAAGGCAGCATCCTCCACCCGGAAGGTGACCTTCAACTTGGCAAGTAAGCCACGATGCCAAACGGTGTCGAATGCCTTAGCCAAGTCGAAAAACACCATTCCCACGTGCTCCCCACAGTTCCTCTTTGTCGCTATGTCTTGGACAAGTCGAGTCACCTGGTATTGAGTTGAGTCACCACGGCAGAATCCCGACTGAGCTGGTGAGAGAGCCGGAGCTATGTGCAGGTAGAGGGAATCGAATACAATACGCTCACAAAGTTTGGAAACTGTGCGCAGCAGAGAGATGGGGCGGTAGTTTGCCGGGCAAGCACGGGAGCCTTTATTCTTGTAAAGCGGTGTCACGATGGCGGATTTCCAATCCTGTGGGAATGTACCAGTTCGAAATGACATATTAAAAATAATGGCGAGAGGATAGGCTATTGATGGTGCAAGAGACTGCAGCACTTCATTCGGGATCCCATCTGAGCCGGGAGACTTTCCACATTTCAGGCGCTTCAGATATTTCCGAACTTGAAACGTAGTGACAGTGATTGTACGGAACGGAACAGATATGAAAGGCGACTGGGACAAAGGGGGAATGCGCCACGAAGGATCATCAGGTAGCCCAAATGAGGTGAACTGAGTGTTCAGAACATCAGCTATGCTCTTGGGGGACGTGGCGACCGTACCGTCGGATGCTATCATCGTTTGGGGCATGACACGGCCGGAAGTGTGCCGCTGTGCTCGCACAAACTGAAAGAGTGTAGGTCGATTCGGTGACGTAACCGTTAGTGATGCTTGGATGGAGCGTATATATTGACGATGTGCTTGCCGAGACAGGTGCTTTACAGCATTCCTTTGTCGGTTATAAGCTGCATGATTTACTGCTGTCGGATATTTTTTGTACACACTATATAGATCACGCTTGCGTTTTACAGCAGACCTGAGCTCAGCAGTAACCCATGGTGGAGATTGCATGCGGGGTCGTGGAGATGTCACAGTGTGGGTGGCTCCGAATGAAGTGAGGTGCCGACGGAAGGCGGACTGGAGCTCACAATCAAAGTGATGAAGTGCGTCATTAACATCAGTGTACGAGTTCAGAGAGGACCAGTTGTAGCCAGCTAAATCAGCGTTGATTAATTGCCAAAGGTGCGAAGGTACTTGTTTGAAGCGATACAGTGAAGAGGGAGGACCAGTGGCAGAGTTGGGGAAGTAGTTCGAAATAGGGGCGTTACATAAAGTGCAAACAATCTGTATATGGTCAGACATACCCAAGGGAGGTGCTTGATCAATTGAGCGCACGAGGCGTGGTCGGTTGGTGATCACCAAGTCCAGACACGAAACAGAGCCATTAGGCGAGGAATGAGTGGGGAAGTCAACCATCTGGTGGAGCCCAAGAGCAGCAAATACTGTGCTAAGGAGATCACCAGCCTTCGAGGTAGAATCGGTGGGACACCAGCTTGAGTTGTGGGCGTTGAAATCGCCAGTCACTAGCAGATCATAAGAATCTAAACAGACTGACTGTAATGCCTCAACAAACATGTCACAAAAGTACGACAATTGCATTGTGCTCTGTGAGGGTGGTCGATACATGCAGCATAGTAAGATGGGATTCTGAGATTGAGTAGAGGGGGAGCCAAGTTCAAGCCACACAGACTCGCAGCCAGGGCGTTGAAGGTCAGCACGAGGGGAGACGTACGGAAAGGAGTCCGAACGGACAAGTACGGCAACACCCCCATACCCACGGCTACAATGTGCTGACCGATTGTCTTCCGGAGGTCGATCTCTGCGGATGCAGATATAGCCTGACAGTGAGAGCGGGTTCGAGGGACAGAGCCACGTCTCTGTTAGGCAGATTATGTCAGGCTTAGCACATTCGGCAATAACGCAGAGCTCAGACAACTTGTTGACAACAGAGCGACAATTCAGAGATACTAGGGTTAAATCACGCTGGGATTTAGGGAAAAAAGGGAACGCTGATGAATTTAGCGCTGGACATGCAATGTGTGCGGGTCGGCCAGAGGAGGGCTGAGCGGGGTAGAGCAGGCGGGCTAGTTTCGATCGTGGGGTGAATACAGGGGCGTTGGGATTTAGTCGTTGTTGCTGCATCGTTGTGTATGTTGGTTTGTTAGCATGACAGTTCAGGATTGATCATCACTGCCTCGCCGCGAAGTAGAAGACGACTTGTTACCTTGGGCATCAGCAAAGCGCCACTTTCGAACTGTGTGCTGGATGGTGGCCGGCCAGAATTTGGAGTCGAGAACTTTGTCCTCGTCCGATGCTGCCACGGTTACGCGAGCATGGCTAGTACCCAGGTACGTGTTTTCTGAAATCGAACAGTTCAGTACGTCAACTTGGCGGGCC
>NC_088649.1:278771-281271 GCF_964019385.1 Sycon ciliatum | reverse complement strand
AACAACAACAACAACAACAACAACAACAACAACAACAACAACAACAACAACAACAACAACAACAACAACAACAACAACAACAACAACAACAACAACAACAACAACAACAACAACAACAACAACAACAACAACAACAACAACAACAACAACAACAACAACAACAACAACAACAACAACAACAACAACAACAACAACAACAACAACAACAACAACAACAACAACAACAACAACAACAACAACAACAACAACAACAACAACAACAACAACAACAACAACAACAACAACAACAACAACAACAACAACAACAACAACAACAACAACAACAACAACAACAACAACAACAACAACAACAACAACAACAACAACAACAACAACAACAACAACAACAACAACAACAACAACAACAACAACAACAACAACAACAACAACAACAACAACAACAACAACAACAACAACAACAACAACAACAACAACAACAACAACAACAACAACAACAACAACAACAACAACAACAACAACAACAACAACAACAACAACAACAACAACAACAACAACAACAACAACAACAACAACAACAACAACAACAACAACAACAACAACAACAACAACAACAACAACAACAACAACAACAACAACAACAACAACAACAACAACAACAACAACAACAACAACAACAACAACAACAACAACAACAACAACAACAACAACAACAACAACAACAACAACAACAACAACAACAACAACAACAACAACAACAACAACAACAACAACAACAACAACAACAACAACAACAACAACCAAAACAACAACAACAGCAACACCACCGTGAGAATATAGACTTCAAAATTCAAAAACAACAACAACAACAACAACAACAATAACAACAACAGCAACAACAACAACAACAACAGCAAAAACATCAACAACTACAACAACAACAACCAAAACAACAACAACAGCAACACCACCGTGAGAATATAGACTTCAAAATTCAAAAACAACAACAACAACAACAACAACAACAACAACAACAATAACAACAACAGCAACAACAACAACAACAACAACAGCAAAAACATCAACAACTACAACAACAACAACAACCAAAACAACAACAACAACCAAAATAACAACAACAGCAACACCACCGTGAGAATATAGACTTCAAAATTCAAAAACATCAACAACAACAACAACAACAACAACAATAACAACAACAGCAACAACAACAACAACAACATCAAAAACATCAACAACTACAACAACCACAACAACCAAAACAACAACAACAGCAACACCACCGTGAGAATATAGACTTCAAAATTCAAAAACAACAACAACAACAACAACAACAACAACAACAACAACAACAACAACAACAACAATAACAACAACAGCAACAACAACAACAACAACAGCAAAAACATCAACAACAACAACAACAACAACAACAACAACCAAAACAACAACAACAACAGCAACACCACCGTGAGAATATAGACTTCAAAATTCAAAAACAACAACAACAACAACAACAACAACAACAACAACAACAACAACAACAACAACAACAACAACAACAACAACAACAACAATAACAACAACAGCAACAACAACAACAACAACAGCAAAAACATCAACAACTACAACAACAACAACAACCAAAACAACAACAACAGCAACACCACCGTGAGAATATAGACTTCAAAATTCAAAAACAACAACAACAACAACAACAACAACAACAACAGCAACAACAACAACAACAACAGCAACAACAACAACAACAACAGCAAAAACATCAACAGCTACAACAACAACAACAACCAAAACAACAACAACAGCAACACCACCGTGAGAATATAGACTTCAAAATTCAAAAACAACAACAACAACAACAACAACAACAACAACAACAACAACAACAACAACAATAACAACAACAGCAAGAACAACAACAACAACAACAACAGCAAAAACATCAACAACTACAACAACAACAACAACCAAAACAACAACAACAGCAACACCACCGTGAGAATATAGACTTCAAAATTCAAAAACAACAACAACAACAACAACAACAACAACAACAACAACAACAACAACAACAACAATAACAACAACAGCAACAACAACAACAACAACAACAACAACAACAGCAAAAACATCAACAACTACAACAACAACAACAACCAAAACAACAACAACAGCAACACCACCGTGAGAATGAAGACTTCAAAATTCAAAAAGAACAACAACAACAACAACAACAACAACAATAACAACAACAGCAACAACAACAACAACAACAACAACAACAACAGCAAAAACATCAACAACTACAACAACAACAACAACCAAAACAACAACAACAGCAACACCACCGTGAGAATATAGACTTCAAAATTCAAAAACAACAACAACAACAACAACAACAACAACAACAACAACAACAACAACAACAACAACAACAACAACAACAGCAACAACAACAACA
>NC_088649.1:256271-258771 GCF_964019385.1 Sycon ciliatum | reverse complement strand
CAACAACAACAACAACAACAACAACAACAACAACAACAACAACAACAACAACAACAACAACAACAACAACAACAACAACAACAACAACAACAACAACAACAACAACAACAACAACAACAACAACAACAACAACAACAACAACAACAACAACAACAACAACAACAACAACAACAACAACAACAACAACAACAACAACAACAACAACAACAACAACAACAACAACAACAACAACAACAACAACAACAACAACAACAACAACAACAACAACAACAACAACAACAACAACAACAACAACAACAACAACAACAACAACAACAACAACAACAACAACAACAACAACAACAACAACAACAACAACAACAACAACAACAACAACAACAACAACAACAACAACAACAACAACAACAACAACAACAACAACAACAACAACAACAACAACAACAACAACAACAACAACAACAACAACAACAACAACAACAACAACAACAACAACAACAACAACAACAACAACAACAACAACAACAACAACAACAACAACAACAACAACAACAACAACAACAACAACAACAACAACAACAACAACAACAACAACAACAACAACAACAACAACAACAACAACAACAACAACAACAACAACAACAACAACAACAACAACAACAACAACAACAACAACAACAACAACAACAACAACAACAACAACAACAACAACAACAACAACAACAACAACAACAACAACAACAACAACAACAACAACAACAACAACAACAACAACAACAACAACAACAACAACAACAACAACAACAACAACAACAACAACAACAACAACAACAACAACAACAACAACAACAACAACAACAACAACAACAACAACAACAACAACAACAACAACAACAACAACAACAACAACAACAACAACAACAACAACAACAACAACAACAACAACAACAACAACAACAACAACAACAACAACAACAACAACAACAACAACAACAACAACAACAACAACAACAACAACAACAACAACAACAACAACAACAACAACAACAACAACAACAACAACAACAACAACAACAACAACAACAACAACAACAACAACAACAACAACAACAACAACAACAACAACAACAACAACAACAACAACAACAACAACAACAACAACAACAACAACAACAACAACAACAACAACAACAACAACAACAACAACAACAACAACAACAACAACAACAACAACAACAACAACAACAACAACAACAACAACAACAACAACAACAACAACAACAACAACAACAACAACAACAACAACAACAACAACAACAACAACAACAACAACAACAACAACAACAACAACAACAACAACAACAACAACAACAACAACAACAACAACAACAACAACAACAACAACAACAACAACAACAACAACAACAACAACAACAACAACAACAACAACAACAACAACAACAACAACAACAACAACAACAACAACAACAACAACAACAACAACAACAACAACAACAACAACAACAACAACAACAACAACAACAACAACAACAACAACAACAACAACAACAACAACAACAACAACAACAACAACAACAACAACAACAACAACAACAACAACAACAACAACAACAACAACAACAACAACAACAACAACAACAACAACAACAACAACAACAACAACAACAACAACAACAACAACAACAACAACAACAACAACAACAACAACAACAACAACAACAACAACAACAACAACAACAACAACAACAACAACAACAACAACAACAACAACAACAACAACAACAACAACAACAACAACAACAACAACAACAACAACAACAACAACAACAACAACAACAACAACAACAACAACAACAACAACAACAACAACAACAACAACAACAACAACAACAACAACAACAACAACAACAACAACAACAACAACAACAACAACAACAACAACAACAACAACAACAACAACAACAACAACAACAACAACAACAACAACAACAACAACAACAACAACAACAACAACAACAACAACAACAACAACAACAACAACAACAACAACAACAACAACAACAACAACAACAACAACAACAACAACAACAACAACAACAACAACAACAACAACAACAACAACAACAACAACAACAACAACAACAACAACAACAACAACAACAACAACAACAACAACAACAACAACAACAACAACAACAACAACAACAACAACAACAACAACAACAACAACAACAACAACAACAACAACAACAACAACAACAACAACAACAACAACAACAACAACAACAACAACAACAACAACAACAACAACAACAACAACAACAACAACAACAACAACAACAACAACAACAACAACAACAACAACAACAACAACAACAACAACAACAACAACAACAACAACAACAACAACAACAACAACAACAACAACAACAACAACAACAACAACAACAACAACAACAACAACAACAACAACAACAACAAC
>NC_088649.1:227200-241071 GCF_964019385.1 Sycon ciliatum | reverse complement strand
ACAAACTGCCATGCTGCCCTACCGTGACTATGCCCTGCGCATCTACTAAACCCTAACCCTTGTCGCCGGGGCATGCAGCCCTTCGCGGTGGTCGAACTATTTACTTAGATTCTTTGCGCGGTGGCGTCTCCCGTGCCCCCCGCCACTGTCGTAGGTCTCTAAGTTCATATAAATTTTTCGGCTTCGGCCATTAGTGTTATATCTCGGCTATTCATCTCATTAGAGGCATCTTCGGTAAGCCTAGCGACTAATTTTTCATACTTCTACATTGGCGGCTTCGGCATAAGTCCATATACTCACGCATTCTTTCGCTAGTACAAGATCCGTACTATATTCTACACCTCTGCCGAACCAAAACCAACCTAAAAACCCACTATATATCCCTACTTACATTTTATAAATTTTTAGTCCACGGCTTTTCTTTAAAGCGTCCCCTGATGAGCTACAGACAGCGAAACCGGTCGGGACATGGACCTACTCCACGCACTCTAAATAGTTCAACAAACTGCCATGCTGCCCTTGCGTGACTATGCCCTTCGCATCTACTAAACCCTAACCCTTGTCGCCGGGGCATGCAGCCCTTCGCGGTGGTCGAACTATTTACTTAGATTCTTTGCGCGGTGGCGTCTCCCGTGCCCCCCGTCACTGTCGTAGGTCTCTAAGTTCATATACATTTTTCGGCTTCGGCCATTAGTGTTATATCTCGGCTATTCATCTCATTAGAGGCATCTTCGGTAAGCCTAGCGACTAAATTTTCATACTTCTACATTGGCGGCTTCGGCATAAGTCCATATACTCACGCATTCTTTCGCTAGCACAAGATCCGTACTATATTCTACACCTCTGCCGAACCAAAACCAACCTAAAAACCCACTATATATCCCTACTCACATTTTAAAATTTTTTAGTCCACGGCTTTTCTTTAAAGCGTCCCCTGATGAGCTACAGACAGCGAAACCGGTCGGGACATGGACCTACTCCACGCACTCTAAATAGTTCAACAAACTGCCATGCTGCCCTACCGTGACTATGCCCTGCGCATCTACTAAACCCTAACCCTTGTCGCCGGGGCATGCAGCCCTTCGCGGTGGTCGAACTATTTACTTAGATTCTTTGCGCGGTGGCGTCTCCCGTGCCCCCCGCCACTGTCGTAGGTCTCTAAGTTGATATACATTTTTCGGCTTCGGCCATTAGTGTTATATCTCGGCTATTCATCTCATTAGAGGCATCTTCGGTAAGCCTAGCGACTAATTTTTCATACTTCTACATTGGCGGCTTCGGCATAAGTCCATATACTCACGCATTCTTTCGCTAGCACAAGATCCGTACTATATTCTACACCTCTGCCGAACCAAAACCAACCTAAAAACCCACTATATATCCCTACTCACATTTCATAAATTTTTAGTCCACGGCTTTTCTTTAAAGCGTCCCCTGATGAGCTACAGACAGCGAAACCGGTCGGGACATGGACCTACTCCACGCTCTCTAAATAGTTCAACAAATTGCCATGCTGCCCTACCGTGACTTTGCCCTGCACATCTACTAAACCCTAACCCTAACCCCCCAAAATTCAAAAACAACAACAACAACAACAACAACAACAACAACAACAACAACAACAACAACAACAACCAAAACAACAACAACAACAACAGCAACACCACCGTGAGAATATAGACTTCAAAATTCAAAAACAACAACAACAACAACAACAACAACAACAGCAACAACAACAACAACAACAGCAAAAACATCAACAACAACAACAACAACAACCAAAACAACAACAACAGCAACACCACCGTGAGAATATAGACTTCAAAATTCAACAACAACAACAACAACAACAACAACAATAACAACAATAACAACAACAGCAACAACAACAACAACCACAGCAAAAATATCAACAACAACAACAACAACAACCAAAACAACAACAACAGCAACACCACCGTGAGAATATAGACTTCAAAATTCAAAAACAACAACAGCAGCAACAACAATAACAACAGCAGCAACAACAATAACAACAGCAGCAACAACAACAACTACAACAGCAAAAACATCAACAACTACAACAACAACCAAAACAACAACAACAGCTACACCACCGTGAGAATATAGACTTCAAAATTCAACAACAACAACAACAACAACAACAAAAACAACAACAATAACAACAGCAACAACAACAACAACAACAACAACAGCAAAAACATCAACAACTACAACAACAACAACAACCAAAACAACAACAACAGCAACACCACCGTGACAATATAGACTTCAAAATTCAAAAACAACAACAACAACAACAACAATAAAAACAACAGCAACAACAACAACAACAACAACAACAGCAAAAACATCAACAACCACAACAACAACAACCAAAACAACAACAACAACAGCAACACCACCGTGAGAATATAGACTTCAAAATTCAACAACAACAACAACAATAACAACAACAGCAACAATAACAACAACAGCAACAACAACAACAACAGCAAAAACATCAACAACTACAACAACAACAACAACCAAAACAACAACAACAGCAACACCACCGTGAGAATATAGACTTC
The DNA here is from genome assembly GCF_964019385.1 of Sycon ciliatum. Lineage (NCBI taxonomy): Eukaryota > Metazoa > Porifera > Calcarea > Leucosolenida > Sycettidae > Sycon > Sycon ciliatum. Next base: position 238,477 of record NC_088649.1, on the reverse strand, counting down.
AAAATTCAAAAACAACAACAACAACAACAACAACAACAACAACAATAACAACAACAGCAACAACAACAACAACAACAGCAAAAACATCAACAACTACAACAACAACAACAACCAAAACAACAACAACAGCAACACCACCGTGGGAATATAGACTTCAAAATTAAAAAACAACAACAACAACAACAACAACAACAACAACAACAACAACAACAACAACAACAACAACAACAACAACAACAACAATAAAAACAACAGCAACAACAACAACAACAACAGCAAAAACATCAACAACTACAACAACAACAACAACAACCAAAACAACAACAACAGCAACACCACCGTGAGAATATAGACTTCAAAATTCAAAAACAACAACAACAACAACAACAACAACAATAACAACAACAGCAACAACAACAACAACAACAACAGCAAAAACATCAACAACCACAACAACAGCAACAACCAAAACAACAACAACAGCAACACCACCGTGAGAATATAGACTTCAAAATTCAAAAACAACAACAACAACAACAACAACAACAACAACAACAATAACAACAACAGCAACAACAACAACAACCGCAAAAACATCAACAACTACAACAACAACAACCAAAACAACAACAACAGCAACACCACCGTGAGAATATGGACTTCAAAATTCAAAAACAGCAACAACAACAACAACAACAACAATAACAACAACAGCAACAACAACAACAACAACAGCAAAAACATCAACAACTACAACAACAACAACAACCAAAACAACAACAACAACAGCAACACCACCGTGAGAATATAGACTTCAAAATTCAAAAACAACAACAACAACAACAACAACAACAACAACAACAACAACAATAACAACAACAGCAACAACAACAACAACAACAGCAAAAACATCAACAACTACAACAACAACAACAACCAAAACAACAACAACAACAGCAACACCACCGTGAGAATATAGACTTCAAAATTCAAAAACAACATCAACAACAACAACAACAACAACAACAACAATAACAACAACAGCAACAACAACAACAACTGCAAAAACATCAACAACTACAACAACAACAACAACCAAAACAACAACAACAGCAACACCACCGTGAGAATATAGACTTCAAAATTCAAAAACAACAACAACAACAACAACAACAACAACAACAACAACAACAACAACAACAACAGCAACAACAACAACAACAACAGCAGAAACATCAACAACAACAACAACAACAACAACCAAAACAACAACAACAGCAACACCACCGTGTGAATATAGACTTCAAAATTCAAAAACAACAACAACAACAACAACAACAACAACAACAACAACAACAACAATAACAACAACAGCAACAACAACAACAACAACAGCAAAAACATCAACAACAACAACAATCGTGAGAATAAAGATTTGAAACAACAACAACAACCAAAAGAACAACAACAGCAACACCACCGTGAGAATATAGACTTCAAAATTCAAAAACAACAACAACAACAACAACAACAACAACAACAACAACAACAACAACAACAACAACAACAACAACAACAACAACAGCAAAAACATCAACAACTACAACAACAACAACAACAACAACAACAACAACAACAGCAAAAACATCAACAACAACAACAACAACAACAACAACAACAACAACAACAACAACAACAACAACAACAACAGCAAAAATAGCACATTAGAGCCTGCGGTAATGTAGGTTAACACATTGCACAAGCCACCACTTCACACGCGCTCCAGCGGCTTCCAAAGAGCCCGCAGATCCCACGCTATTCATTGATGCATGTCAAGTAACACGCACATGCACGCTGCGGTGGCATGTAACATGCGTACGCCGGAACTCACCTGAACTCGCCAGCCAACCAGCCATATGCGGCTGCAGCACACATCGGAGCTTGAACCCGTAACGCATACACCATACTTCGCGCTGGCCACATTGCTACTTCATATTTGCTTTGCTTGCGCCGTGAGAAGAACACCGGTTTGTTCCTTTCTCACAGTTTCTCGGCTTTTCGGATCTTGCAACTCCCTGACCTCACCATTCGCTATGCCTCGACGGACTAGGACTAGTAGCAGGACTGCTGTTCCCGAGGTAGCTGCCCCTGCCTCCTCTCAACCTCCGAGCCTGAGCGATTCTCGCGCCACAGATTCGGCCTCGCGAAACAACTTCCCACGCGGTCCGCCAGCGGCGTCCATCTCCCAGAGCGCTGTTGCTCCACAGGTTGCAATGCCTGAACCCCCGGTGCAACAATCAGTGATCCCGGCCGAAAGCCTTCGAGCCACGATCGCAGAAGTGCTGACTGAAACACTGCCAGCGATTCTGGATTCCCAGCGCCGCGCCAGGGCCCCACCACCGGCTACATCCGCGATCAGCACCACAACAACCGAAATTGCATCGGAACCGGTCGCAGCTACCTGGCGGCCACGATCAGCGGAGCAGCAGCTCCCAACCACCACCATCCCGCAGAGGACACGGGACAGAATCCTTGCCGGTGAGTTCCTAGATTTGTCTGAGTTGTTGGTGGACCCGGTTGGATTAGCCCCAAACCCCTCCAGCACAGGTGTGCAGATGCACCTTATGGACGGCACACCCGTGCGCCTAACGCAGGAGTTCTCGCCCAAAGCCTCCACACGGCGCCACGTGTGCGATCTTGCGACGTGGCTGGAGGCTTGGACGGTGGTGCTCCACACCATCCTGCAAGCAGCTCCGGAAAGAGCCTCCGAACTAGGTGGGTACCAGGCCATCATCACGGAAGCCAACCGGAAATTTGTCCCGGATGGCTGGCTCGAGTATGATCGGCAATTTCGCCGCGCGGCGGCTAGCAACCCTGCCCGTCGCTGGGATGTGATCGACCATAATATATGGCAGCTGAGCACTACCGGCAAGGCTCGAACTCCGTGCTTTGCATGCTCGCTTGTTCACCCCCCATCCGCTGGGGGGCAGTGTCCCTTTCGTCCCTCTAGAGCCACACCATTTGGCGGCGCACATTCCTCACCCTCAGTCGGTGGCCGCCCAATTTGCCGGAATTTCAACTGGGCCAGATGCCAAGGGGGATGCGGGAGAGCGCACCTATGCCTGCAATGCCAAGGCCGCCACCCAAAAACGGCCTGCACTGCCAACCCCGCGAGCACACGGCCCAGCACATCAGCGCCACCTGCCAAACGGTCAGGCAAGTAAGTCACCCGTGCCGGGCCCCGACACAAGCATGGCGGGACGCCATGCCACTAGCCCTGCTTCCGCGAAGCAGGCATGTACAGACAGTAGTAGTAACTCACAGTTTCCCCCGCTCGCCTTCCCTGCTCTTGATTCCAGTATGCCATGCATTCACACACCCATTGATGTTGCCCGCTTTACTAGACTGCTCACTGATCATCTAGACAAGGCATTCTCCTCCCGCGTGAGCAGGGGCCTACAATCTGGATTCCGCATAGGCTTCTCTGGTCGCCGTCAGACTGTGACAGCCCCAAATCTTCCCTCATCTGCTGAACATTCCGTGTACATATCTGATTATCTAGCAACATCCTGTGCGCAGGGAGAGACCTGCGGCCCTTATTCCACCCCTCCATTTCTATCCTTCCAGTGCTCGGGCATCGGTGTGGTGCCCAAGAAGAATGGTAAACTACGCATTATCCACCATTTATCAGCTCCCGTCGGCAATAGTGTTAACGATGGCATCGACCCGTCCGCGTTTAGGCTGTCATATATCCGGATAGACGATGCAGTGCAAACAATTATGGCCTACGGGCAGGGTGCATTGCTGACAAAGCTGGACATCCGCAACGCATTCCGGCTAATCCCTGTGCACCCGTCCGATTGGTCTCTACTTGGTATTCAGTGGCAAGGGCGATATTACTTTGACCGAGTGTTGCCGTTCGGCCTACGCTCCAGCCCGTTTCTATTCGACCAGGTTGCCAGTGCCATTGAGTGGATCATTACTACTAACTTTGCCATCCCTCACCTCCTTCACTATCTAGACGATTTTCTTAATATCAGCCCTCCTCAGCGAAGCCTTGCTATCCAGGCAAAGGACGTCATCCTGCAAGCATTCGAATACCTATCGATCCCACTAGCCGAAGAAAAGCTCGAGGGCCCGTCCACATCCCTGGTCTTCCTCGGAATTGTGCTGGACACGGTGCGCATGGAAGCCCGTCTCCCAGACGACAAACTGGCGGACCTCCGCGAGCTCCTCAGCGAGATGTCACGCTGCACCCAGACCACGCAACGCAAACTCGATCACTTCCTGGGGAAACTCTCCTTTGCGTCGAGCGTCGTCGTACCAGGCAGAACATTTACACGGCGCTTATGGGATATCAACAAGAGGTTTAGCCGCGCCAAGCCCTATTTCCGTATCACTCTGACGGGCGAGGCCAGGAAAGACATCCGCTGGTGGCAGCTTCTGATCCAGCACTGGAACGGGAAGGCATTCCTCCTCTATAACAGCAGTACTCAAGTACATCGTCGGCCGACCTTGGACTGTACACAGACGCTAGCGGCACTCTCGGCTGGGGCGCATTCTATGGCAAGGAGCAGCGCTGGATCCAGGGCAGATGGACAAAGGAGCAAGAAGAAGAGAGCATCGGATACAAAGAGCTCTATGCCGTGGCGATGGCTTGCAGTACTTGGGGCCACCTGTGGTCCCGGCAACGTATCGTAATGCATTGCAACAATCAGTCCGTTGTCGAATGCGTGAAGTCAACCTCCAGCAAGTCACCAGGCATGATGTCACTGCTGCGTGCATTGTTCTTCGTTTGTGCAACTCACAGCTTCACCATTACTGCCAAATATGTACCTGGCCATCTGAATTCGATCGCCGATGCTCTGTCTCGTTTCAACCTGCAGGCATTCCAGCAGCTGGCACCATCGGCACGGCAAGCCCCGGACACTGCAATCCACCTCCCCCTCCTGGACTGATGCCGGAGGTCGCCGACCTGGCAGCCATGGCAATCGCCCCGACAACGCGGCGCACGTACACCACTGGCGAAAGGAAGTTTACGCAATTCTGTGCGTTGCAGAGATGGACGCCCATGCCGGCTACAGACACGATGCTCAGCTGCTTCGCAGCACACCTCACGCAATCGGTTCAACCACAGACAATTCATGTCTACATGGCCGCAGTACGCAACATGCATCTCGAAGCCGGATTCCGAGATCCAACGATGAACGCGTTGCTGCTGCCACGTGTGATGCGAGGCATCAAGAGGACGGTGACTGACCCAGCAACCCAGCGCACTCGCCTCCCAATCACCATTGATTTGCTGCGGAAGCTCCTCAACCAACTCAGCCTGGACCAACGGCGCCACCAGCAGGACAAGTGCATGCTCAAGGCGGCAATGGTGCTCGCCTTTTTCGGATTTCTCCGATGCGCGGAATTCACTGCGCCTCCGGCCGGGTTTGACCCTGCCACTCATGCCACGCGCCAGGATGTGACTCTGGACGTCACTCAAGGACGCACATATATCCGCTTCCACATCAAGCAATCGAAGACGGACCAATTCCGTCAGGGACATGCAGTGATAATCGGTAGAACCACTTCACAACCTTGCCCGGTTGCTGCCCTCCTGGCATATTTTACAGTCTGTCCGTCTGACGCCGCTGACGCACTCTTCCGCTACCGCTCTGGGAGACCGCTGACCAGGCAGGCGCTGACAGAAGAGCTCCGACAGCTTCTCCCACTCACGGGAACACCCAATTCGCGCGATTACGCCGGTTATTCGTTCCGCATCGGTGCCGCCACAACGGCAGCCATGGCGGGTACCCCTGACTGGCTAATCAGGGCAATGGGCCGATGGAGGAGCGACAGTGTCTGGCGCCACATCAGGACCACCGACACAGACATGGCGCAGCTGACCCAAAAGCTGTCAGAGGTACAAGCGCATCACAGAACGCATTGAGGTATGTAAGAACCCGCCACGCGGGCACACAACTCACACCCAGGCATGTACCCACACGGCTGACTGTTTGGAACAGCACAGCAACTTGCTCTGCTAGGATTGTGCTGACAAACTGCGCTGATAGCAACAACAGTTTCATTCACGTGCATTGCAATATGTCACAACTTAGCATGGAGGCTGGGCAACCATGGGCCAGCTATCTCCTCTCATCTGGCAATTATCACGGCCTTCGGCCATCACACTCATACTCCCACACTCCTGCCTCCTAACGGGCATTGCACTTCGTGCATGGGCCGTCCACACTCCGTCCATTTCATGGGCGCCCATCTCATGGGCTGCACTTTGTGCGTGGACATACATACACACTATCATACAGGCTGTCCACACTCCGCCCAGTTCATGGGTGCCCATTTCATGGGCTGCACCTCGTGCGTGGACTATCCTACATGATTATCACATGCCAGATTCGGTTGCCCAGCACTCCATGAATCCTCCATATGATGTGTGCTCTCCATTGGTCTGCAATAGCGAGTGCATGCGTGTTAATAGCATATTAGAGCTTGCGGTAATGTAGGTTAACACATTGCACAAGCCACCACTTCACACGCGCTCCAGCGGCTTCCAAAGAGCCCGCAGATCCCACGCTATTCATTGATGCATGTCAAGTAACACGCACATGCACGCTGCGGTGGCATGTAACATGCGTACGCCGGAACTCACCTGAACTCGCCAGCCAACCAGCCATATGCGGCTGCAGCACACATCGGAGCTTGAACCCGTAACGCATACACCATACTTCGCGCTGGCCACATTGCTACTTCATATTTGCTTTGCTTGCGCCGTGAGAAGAACACCGGTTTGTTCCTTTCTCACCCACCCACCTCTTCCCATCTATGAATAATATTGATATCCTTGATTCAACACAGGTATCATAATTCATACAAGACGAAAATAAATAGGAGTGCTGGGCCAGCTATCTCCTCTCATCTGGCAATTATCACGGCCTTCGGCCATCACACTCATACTCCCACACTCCTGCCTCCTAACGGGCATTGCACTTCGTGCGTGGGCCGTCCACACTCTGTCCATTTCATGGGCGCCCATCTCATGGGCTGCACTTTGTGCGTGGACATACATACACACTATCATACAGGCTGTCAACACTCCGCCCAGTTCATGGGTGCCCATTTCATGGGCTGCACCTCGTGCGTGGACTATCCTACATGATTATCACATGCCAGATTCGGTTGCCCAGCACTCCATGAATCCTCCATATGATGTGTGCTCTCCATTGGTCTGCAATAGCGAGTGCATGCGTGTTAACATCAACAACAACAACAACAACAACAACAGCAAAAACATCAACAACAACAACAACAACAACAACAACATCAACAACAACAACAACAACAACAACAACAACAACAACAACAACAACAACAACAACAACAACAACAACAACCAAAACAGCAACAACAGCAACACCACCGGGAGAATATAGACTTCAAAATTCAAAAACAACAACAACAACAACAACAACAACAACAACAACAACAACAACAATAACAACAACAGCAACAACAACAATAACAACAGCAAAAACATCAACAACTACAACAACAACAACAACAACAACCAAAAGCGAAGATGGCATACCCAATGAGGTTCTCAAATGGCTTGCGCCATCTCTGTCCTATCCCTTGTGCCTGCTCTTTAACATGTCATATCGTACAGGAGTATTTCCGTCCGTCTGGAAATCTGCTGTTATCGTCCCGATCTATAAGAAAGGCCAACGCTCTCAGGCTGGCAACTACAGACCAATCTCTCTCCTTCCCGCTGTGTCCAAGGTCTGTGAACGTATTTTCTTTGAGTCTCTGTACTGCCACGTCACCCCAGCGCTTTCACCATCTCAATCCGGTTTCTGCCGTGGAGACTCCACAACTTTCCAACTAACACGTCTAGTACAAGACATCTACACCCAGCGGAACCTCAGGCGGCATGTTGGCATCGTGTTCTTTGACCTAGCGAAAGCTTTCGACACCGTCTGGCATCGTGGTCTGCTTGCAAAGTTAGAGTCCGTCTTCTTGGTACATGGTCCAGCCCTGCAATGGCTCTCATCCTATCTTTCCTGCCGCCACCAGACTGTCAGAGTATCTACCTCCCTATCAGACCCATTACTAGTCGTGTCTGGGGTACCCCAGGGGTCCATACTTGGGCCGCTCCTATTTCTACTGTACGTTAATGACTTGCCAGCCCTTGTACCAAATGTAAGTCTTTTTGCTGACGACACTGCTCTGATGTGCTCCGACAGCTCGGCAGACAACCTCACGGCCTCCATGCAGTCCGGGGTCAACGCTACAGTAACATGGATGGAAACCTGGAAACTGAAGCCTAACCTCGCCAAAACCGAGGCCATGTTCTTCTCTCCCTCGCCCCCCACTCAACTTCTGTATTTTCCTGGTCTAAATAGTACACCTATTAAAGTTGTTAACGAGCACAAGCACCTGGGCGTTATTCTCGACCGCCAACTCTCCTGGTCTCCACAAGTCCAGTCTGTGTGCAAGCGTGCGAGTGCGTCCTTAGGTATGCTACAACCCCACTGCCAACACTTGAATGATAACTGCAGAGAATTGTTCTTTAAGTCGTACATTTTGCCTATATTTGACTATTGCGATATAGCTTGGTGCGGGTTGTCTCAGACTTTACTCCACAGACTGGAGGTACATCAACGCTTGCTTCTGAAAATTCTGTTTCGAAAAGACCAAACATTTGCCTCCCTTTGTCTTTATAAACTTGCTTCCACGCACCCTCTTCTTGCCCGACATCAGCAGCATCTTTGTATCCTTGTGCAAAAAATCTTCCTAGCCCAAGTCCCGAAACATATTGCCAAGTACAACTGGTTTGTTACCACTAGACCAACACGCAATGCCTTATCACTGCCCCGAGCTAGTTCCTCTCTGTTTTTGAAATCCCCTTTCTTCTCAGCATACTCCCTTTGGTCTAACCTGCCTACTAGCATTAAGACATGCCAGGATATCAGGAAATTCACAGTCCAGCTTTCCACACTGTCTCATCCGAAGTGATCCCATGTATTGTTAATGTGCCTCCCTTTCTTTTTCTCTCCCTATCTCCTTTCCCTCTCTGACAGCATCTTTCTTTTTTTCCTTTTAGCTTGCCGTGGTTGGCTATCACCTGACCTCTCATGTTTATTGGCAGTCTTCGGACGGGCCAGGAGATGTGGAATAAATAAATAAATAAATAAATAAATAAATAAATAAAACAACAACAACAGCAACACCACCGTGAGAATATAGACTTCAAAATTCAACAACAACAACAACAACAACAACAACAACAACAACAATAACAACAACAACAACAACAACAACAACAACAACAACAACAACAACAACAACAACAACAACAACAACAACAACAACAACAACAACAACAACAGCAAAAACATCAACAACTACAACAACAACAACAACTAAAACAACAACAAAGGCAACACCACCGTGAGAATATTGACTTCAAAATTCAAAAACAACAACAACAACAACAACAACAATAACAACAACAGCAACAACAACAACAACAACAGCAAAAACATCAACAACTACAACAACAACAACAACCAAAACAACAACAACAGCAACACCACCGTGAGAATATAGACTTCAAAATTCAAAAACAACAACAACAACAACAACAACAACAATAACAACAACAGCAACAACAACAACAACAACAACAACAGCAAAAACATCAACAAGTACAACAACAACAACCAAAACAACAACAACAGCAACACCACCGTGAGAATATAGACTTCAAAATTCAAAAACAACAACAACAACAACAACAACAACAACAACAACAACAACAACAACAACAACAATAACAACAACAGCAACAACAACAACAACAGCAAAAACATCAACAACTACAACAACAACAACAACCAAAACAACAACAACAGCAACACCACCGTGAGAATATAGACTTCAAAATTCAAAAACAACAACAACAACAACAACAACAACAACAACAACAACAACAACAACAACAACAATAACAACGACAGCAACAACAACAACAACAACAGCAAAAACATCAACAACTACAACAACAACAACAACCAAAACAACAACAACAGCAACACCACCGTGAGAATATAGACTTCAAAATTCAAAAACAACAACAACAACAACAACAACAACAACAACAACAACAACAACAACAACAACAATAACAACAACAGCAACAACAACAACAACAACAGCAAAAACATCAACAACTACAACAACAACAACAACAACCAAAACAACAACAACAGCAACACCACCGTGAGAATATAGACTTCAAAATTCAAAAACAACAACAACAACAACAACAACAACAACAACAACAATAACAACAACAGCAACAACAACAACAACAACAACAGCAAAAACATCAACAACTACAACAACAACAACAACCAAAACAACAACAACAGCAACACCACCGTGAGAATATAGACTTCAAAATTCAAAAACAACAACAACAACAACAATAACAACAACAGCAACAACAACAACAACAACAACAACAACAACAACAACAACAACAGCAAAAACATCAACAACTACAACAACAACAACAACCAAAACAACAACAACAGCAACACCACCGTGAGAATATAGACTTCAAAATTCAAAAACAACAACAACAACAACAACAACAACAATAACAACAACAGCAACAACAACAACAACAGCAAAAACATCAACAACTACAACAACAACAACAACAACCAAAACAACAACAACAGCAACACCACCGTGAGAATATAGACTTCAAAATTCAAAAACAACAACAACAACAACAACAACAACAACAACAACAACAACAACAACAACAACAACAACAACAACAACAATAACAACAACAGCAACAACAACAACAACAACAACAACAACAGCAAAAACATCAACAACTACAACAACAACAACAACCAAAACAACAACAACAGCAACACCACCGTGAGAATATAGACTTCAAAATTCAAAAACAACAACAACAACAACAACAACAACAACAACAACAACAACAACAATAACAACAACAGCAACAACAACAACAACAACAACAACAACAGCAAAAACATCAACAACTACAACAACAACAACAACCAAAACAACAACAACAGCAACACCACCGTGAGAATATAGACTTCAAAATTCAAAAACAACAACAACAACAACAACAACAACAACAACAACAACAACAATAACAACAACAGCAACAACAACAACAACAACAGCAAAAACATCAACAACTACAACAACAACAAC
>NC_088649.1:197200-222200 GCF_964019385.1 Sycon ciliatum | reverse complement strand
TCAAAATTCAAAAACAACAACAACAACAACAACAACAACAATAATAACAACAGCAACAACAACAACAACAACAACAGCAAAAACATCAACAACTACAACAACCAAAACGACAACAACAGCAACACCACCGTGAGAATATAGACTTCAAAATTCAAAAACAACAACAACAACAACAACAACAACAACAACAACAACAACAACAACAACAACAACAACAATAACAACAACAGCAACAACAACAACAACAACAGCAATAACATCAACAACTACAACAACAACAACAACCAAAACAACAACAGCAGCAACACCACCGTGAGAATATAGACTTCAAAATTCAAAAACAACAACAACAACAACAACAACAACAACAACAACAACAACAACAACAACAACAACAACAACAACAACAACAACAACAACAACAACAACAACAACAATAACAACAACAGCAACAACAACAACAACAACAACAGCAAAAACATCAACAACTACAACAACAACAACAACCAAAACAACAACAACAGCAACACCACCGTGAGAATATAGACTTCAAAATTCAAAAACAACAACAACAACAACAACAACAACAACAACAACAACAACAACAACAACAACAACAATAACAACAACAGCAACAACAACAACAACAACAGCAAAAACATCAACAACTACAACAACAACAACAACCAAAACAACAACAACAGCAACACCACCGTGAGAATATAGACTTCAAAATTCAAAAACAACAACAACAACAACAACAACAACAACAACAACAACAACAACAACAACAACAACAACAACAACAACAACAACAATAACAACAACAGCAACAACAACAACAACAACAGCAAAAACATCAACAACTACAACAACAACAACAACAACCAAAACAACAACAACAGCAACACCACCGTGAGAATATAGACTTTAAAATTCAAAAACAACAACAACAACAACAACAACAACAACAACAACAACAACAACAACAACAACAACAATAACAACAACAGCAACAACAACAACAACAACAGCAAAAACATCAACAACTACAACAACAACAACAACCAAAACAACAACAACAGCAACACCACCGTGAGAATATAGACTTCAAAATTCAAAAACAACAACAACAACAACAACAACAACAACAACAACAACAACAACAACAACAACAACAACAACAACAACAACAACAACAACAACAACAACAACAACAACAACAACAACAACAACAACAATTACACCAACAGCAACAACAACAACAACAACAACAACAACAGCAAAAACATCAACAACTACAACAACAACAACAACCAAAACAACAACAACAGCAACACCACCGTGAGAATATAGACTTCAAAATTCAAAAACAACAACAACAACAACAACAATAACAACAACAGCAACAACAACAACAACAACAACAGCAAAAACATCAACAACTGCAACAACAACAACAACCAAAACAACAACGACAGCAACACCACCGTGAGAAAATAGACTTCAAAATTCAAAAACAACAACAACAACAACAACAAAAACAACAATAACAACAACAGCAACAACAACAACAACAGCAAAAACATCAACAACTACAACAACAACAACAACCAAAACAACAACAACAGCAACACCACCGTGAGAATATAGACTTCAAAATTCAAAAACTACAACAACAACAATAAAAACAACAACAACAACAACAACAATAACAACAACAGCAACAACAACAACAACAACAACAACAACAGCAAAAACATCAACAACTACAACAACAACAACAACCAAAACAACAACAACAGCAACACCACCGTGAGAATATAGACTTCAAAATTCAAAATTCAAAAACAACAACAACAACAACAACAACAACAACAACAACAACAACAACAACAACAACAACAACAACAACAACAACAACAACAATAACAACAACAGCAACAACAACAACAACAACAACAACAACAGCAAAAACATCAACAACTACAACAACAACAACAACCAAAACAACAACAACAGCAACACCACGGTGAGAATATAGACTTCAAAATTCAAAAACAACAACAACAACAACAACAACAACAACAACAACAACAACAACAATAACAACAACAGCAACAACAACAACAACAACAACAACAACAACAACAACAACAGCAAAAACATCAACAACTACAACAACAACAACAACCAAAACAACAACAACAGCAACACCACCGTGAGAATATAGACTTCAAAATTCAAAAACAACAACAACAACAACAACAACAACAACAACAACAACAATAACAAAATCAGCAACAACGACAACAACAACAACAGCAAAAACATCAACAACTACAACAACAACCACAACCAAAACAACAACAACAGCAACACCACCGTGAGAATATAGACTTCAAAATTCAAAAACAACAACAACAAACACAACAACAATAACAACAACAGCAACAACAACAACAACAGCAAAAACATCAACAACTACAACAACAACAACAACAACCAAAACAACAATAACAGCAACACCACCGTGAGAATATAGACTTCAAAATTCAAAAACAACAACAACAACAACAACAATAACAACAACAGCAACAACAACAACAACAACAACAGCAAAAACATCAACAACTACAACAACAACAACAACCAAAATAACAACAACAGCAACAACACCGTGAGAATATAGACATCAAAATTCAAAAACAACAACAACAACAACAACAACAACAATAACAACAACAGCAACAACAACAACAACAACAGCAAAAACATCAACAACTACAACGACAACAACAACCAAAACAACAACAACAGCTACACCTCGGTGAGAATATAGACTTCAAAATTCAAAAACAACAACAACAACAACAACAAAAACAACAATAACAACAACAGCAACAACAACAACAACAACAGCAAAAACATCAAGAACTACAACAACAACAACAACCAAAACAACAACAACAGCAACACCACCGTGAGAATATAGACTTCAAAATTCAAAAACAACAACAACAACAACAACAACAACAATAAAAACAATAACAACAGCAGCAACAACAACAACAACAACAGCAAAAACATCAACAACTACAACAACAACAACAACCAAAACAACAACAACAGCAACACCACCGTGAGAATATAGACTTCAAAATTCAAAAACAACAACAACAACAACAACAACAACAACAACAACAACAACAACAACAACAACAACAACAACAACAACAACAACAATAACAACAACAGCAACAACAACAACAACAACAACAACAACAACAGCAAAAACATCAACAACTACAACAACAACAACAACCAAAACAACCACAACAGCAACACCACCGGGAGATTATAGACTTCAAAATTCAAAAACAACAACAACAACAACAACAACAACAATAACAACAACAGCAACAACAACAACAACAGCAAAAACAACAACAACAACAACAACAATAACAACAACAACTACAACAACAACAACAACCAAAACAACAACAACAGCAACACCACCGTGAGAATATAGACTTCAAAATTCAAAAACAACAACAACAACAACAACAACAACAACAACAACAACAATAACAACAACAGCAACAACAACAACAACAACAACAACAGCAAAAACATCAACAACTACAACAACAACAACAACCAAAACAACAACAACAGCAACACCACCGTGAGAATATAGACTTCAAAATTCAAAAACAACAACAACAACAACAACAACAACAACAACAACAACAACAACAACAACAACAACAACAACAGCAAAAACATCAACAACTACAACAACAACAACAACCAAAACAAAAACAACAGCAACACCACCGTGAGAATATAGACTTCAAAATTCAAAAACAACAACAACAACAACAACAACAACAACAACAACAACAACAACAACAACAACAACAACAACAACAACAACAACAACAACAGCAACAACAACAACAACAACAGCAAAAACATCAACAACTTCAACAACAACAACAACCAAAACAACAACAACAGCAACACCACCGTGAGAATATAGACTTCAAAATTCAAAAACAACAACAACAACAACAACAACAACAACAACAACAACAACAATAACAACAACAGCAACAACAACAACAACAACAACAGCAAAAACATCAACAACTACAACAACAACAACAACCAAAACAACAACAACAGCAACACCGCCGTGAGAATATAGACTTCAAAATTCAAAAACAACAACAACAACAACAACAACAATAACAACAACAACAACAACAACAATAATAACAACAGCAACAACAACAACAACAACAGCAAAAACATCACCAACTACAACAACCAAAACAACAACAACAGCAACACCACCGTGAGAATAAAGACTTCAAAATTCAAAAACAACAACAACAACAACAACAACAACAACAACAACAACAACAACAACAACAACAATAACAACAACAGCAACAACAACAACAACAACAACAGCAAAAACATCAACAACTACAACAACAACAACAACCAAAACAACAACAACAGCAACACCGCCGTGAGAATATAGACTTCAAAATTCAAAAACAACAACAACAACAACAACAACAATAACAACAACAACAACAACAACAACAACAATAACAACAACAGCAACAACAACAACAACAACAGCAAAAACATCAACAACTACAACAACAACAACAACCAAAACAACAACAACAGCAACACCACCGTGAGAATATAGACTTCAAAATTCGAAAACAACAACAACAACAACAACAACAACAACAACAATAACAACAACAGCAACAACAACAACAACAACAACAGCAAAAACATCAACAACTACAACAACAACAACAACCAAAACAACAACAACAGCAACACCACCGTGAGAATATAGACTTCAAAATTCAAAAATAACAACAACAACAACAACAACAACAACAACAACAACAACAACAACAACAACAACAACAACAACAACAACAACAATAACAACAACAGCAACAACAACAACAACAACAACAGCAAAAACATCAACAACTAAAACAACAACAACAACCAAAACAACAACAACAGCAACACCACCGTGAGAATATAGACTTTAAAATTCAAAATTCAAAAAACAACAACAACAACAACAACAACAACAACAACAACAACAACAACAATTACAACAACAGCAACAACAACAACAACAACAACAACAACAACAACAGCAAAAACATCAACAACTACAACAACAACAACAACCAAAACAACAACAACAGCAACACCACCGTGAGAATATAGACTTCAAAATTCAAAAACAACAACAACAACAACAACAACAACAACAACAACAATAACAACAACAGCAACAACAACAACAACAACAGCAAAAACTTCAACAACTGCAACAACAACAACAACCAAAACAACAACAACAGCAACACCACCGTGAGAAAATAGACTTAAAAGTTCAAAAACAACAACAACAACAACAACAAAAACAACAACAACAACAACAAAAACAACAATAACAACAACAGCAACAACAACAACAACAGCAAAAACATCAACAACTACAACAACAACAACAACCAAAACAACAACAACAGCAACACCACCGTGAGAATATAGACTTCAAAATTCAAAAACAACAACAACAACAACAACAACAACAACAACAACAACAACAACAACAACAACAACAACAACAACAACAACAATAACAACAGCAGCAACAACAACAACAACAACAACAACAACAGCAAAAACATCAACAACTACAACAACAACAACAACCAAAACAACAACATGAGCAACACCACCGTGAGAATATAGACTTCAAAATTCAAAAACAACAACAACAACAACAACAACAACAACAATAACAACAACAGCAACAACAACAACAACAACAACAACAACAACAACAACAGCAAAAACATCAACAACTACAACAACAACAACAACCAAAACAACAACAACAGCAACTCCACCGGGAGATTATAGACTTCAAAATTCAAAAACAACAACAACAACAACAACAACAACAACAATAATAACAACAGCAACAACAACAACAACAACAACAGCAAAAACATCAACAACTACAACAACCAAAACGACAACAACAGCAACACCACCGTGAGAATATAGACTTCAAAATTCAAAAACAACAACAACAACAACAACAACAACAACAACAACAACAACAACAACAACAACAATAACAACAACAGCAACAACAACAACAACAACAGCAATAACATCAACAACTACAACAACAACAACAACCAAAACAACAACAGCAGCAACACCACCGTGAGAATATAGACTTCAAAATTCAAAAACAACAACAACAACAACAACAACAACAACAACAACAACAACAACAACAACAACAACAACAACAACAACAACAACAACAACAACAACAACAATAACAACAACAGCAACAACAACAACAACAACAACAGCAAAAACATCAACAACTACAACAACAACAACAACCAAAACAACAACAACAGCAACACCACCGTGAGAATATAGACTTCAAAATTCAAAAACAACAACAACAACAACAACAACAACAACAACAACAACAACAACAACAACAATAACAACAACAGCAACAACAACAACAACAACAGCAAAAACATCAACAACTACAACAACAACAACAACCAAAACAACAACAACAGCAACACCACCGTGAGAATATAGACTTCAAAATTCAAAAACAACAACAACAACAACAACAACAACAACAACAACAACAACAACAACAACAACAACAACAACAACAACAACAACAATAACAACAACAGCAACAACAACAACAACAACAGCAAAAACATCAACAACTACAACAACAACAACAACAACCAAAACAACAACAACAGCAACACCACCGTGAGAATATAGACTTTAAAATTCAAAAACAACAACAACAACAACAACAACAACAACAACAACAACAACAACAACAATAACAACAACAGCAACAACAACAACAACAACAGCAAAAACATCAACAACTACAACAACAACAACAACCAAAACAACAACAACAGCAACACCACCGTGAGAATATAGACTTCAAAATTCAAAAACAACAACAACAACAACAACAACAACAACAACAACAACAACAACAACAACAACAACAACAACAACAACAACAACAACAACAACAACAACAATTACACCAACAGCAACAACAACAACAACAACAACAACAACAGCAAAAACATCAACAACTACAACAACAACAACAACCAAAACAACAACAACAGCAACACCACCGTGAGAATATAGACTTCAAAATTCAAAAACAACAACAACAACAACAACAACAACAATAACAACAACAGCAACAACAACAACAACAACAACAGCAAAAACATCAACAACTGCAACAACAACAACAACCAAAACAACAACGACAGCAACACCACCGTGAGAAAATAGACTTCAAAATTCAAAAACAACAACAACAACAACAACAAAAACAACAATAACAACAACAGCAACAACAACAACAACAGCAAAAACATCAACAACTACAACAACAACAACAACCAAAACAACAACAACAGCAACACCACCGTGAGAATATAGACTTCAAAATTCAAAAACTACAACAACAACAATAAAAACAACAACAACAACAACAACAATAACAACAACAGCAACAACAACAACAACAACAACAGCAAAAACATCAACAACTACAACAACAACAACAACAACCAAAACAACAACAACAGCAACACCACCGTGAGAATATAGACTTCAAAATTCAAAATTCAAAAACAACAACAACAACAACAACAACAACAACAACAACAACAACAACAACAACAACAACAACAACAACAACAACAACAACAATAACAACAACAGCAACAACAACAACAACAACAACAACAGCAAAAACATCAACAACTACAACAACAACAACAACCAAAACAACAACAACAGCAACACCACGGTGAGAATATAGACTTCAAAATTCAAAAACAACAACAACAACAACAACAACAACAACAACAACAACAACAACAACAACAATAACAACAACAGCAACAACAACAACAACAACAACAACAACAACAACAACAACAGCAAAAACATCAACAACTACAACAACAACAACAACCAAAACAACAACAACAGCAACACCACCGTGAGAATATAGACTTCAAAATTCAAAAACAACAACAACAACAACAACAACAACAACAACAACAACAATAACAAAATCAGCAACAACGACAACAACAACAACAGCAAAAACATCAACAACTACAACAACAACCACAACCAAAACAACAACAACAGCAACACCACCGTGAGAATATAGACTTCAAAATTCAAAAACAACAACAACAAACACAACAACAATAACAACAACAGCAACAACAACAACAACAGCAAAAACATCAACAACTACAACAACAACAACAACAACCAAAACAACAATAACAGCAACACCACCGTGAGAATATAGACTTCAAAATTCAAAAACAACAACAACAACAACAACAACAATAACAACAACAGCAACAACAACAACAACAACAACAGCAAAAACATCAACAACTACAACAACAACAACAACCAAAATAACAACAACAGCAACAACACCGTGAGAATATAGACTTCAAAATTCAAAAACAACAACAACAACAACAACAACAATAACAACAACAGCAACAACAACAACAACAACAGCAAAAACATCAACAACTACAACGACAACAACAACCAAAACAACAACAACAGCTACACCTCGGTGAGAATATAGACTTCAAAATTCAAAAACAACAACAACAACAACAACAAAAACAACAATAACAACAACAGCAACAACAACAACAACAACAGCAAAAACATCAAGAACTACAACAACAACAACAACCAAAACAACAACAACAGCAACACCACCGTGAGAATATAGACTTCAAAATTCAAAAACAACAACAACAACAACAACAACAACAATAAAAACAATAACAACAGCAGCAACAATAACAACAACAACAGCAAAAACATCAACAACTACAACAACAACAACAACCAAAACAACAACAACAGCAACACCACCGTGAGAATATAGACTTCAAAATTCAAAAACAACAACAACAACAACAACAACAACAACAACAACAACAACAACAACAACAACAACAACAACAACAATAACAACAACAGCAACAACAACAACAACAACAACAACAACAACAGCAAAAACATCAACAACTACAACAACAACAACAACCAAAACAACAACAACAGCAACACCACCGGGAGATTATAGACTTCAAAATTCAAAAACAACAACAACAACAACAACAACAACAATAACAACAACAGCAACAACAACAACAACAGCAAAAACAACAACAACAACAACAACAATAATAACAACAACAACTACAACAACAACAACAACCAAAACAACAACAACAGCAACACCACCGTGAGAATATAGACTTCAAAATTCAAAAACAACAACAACAACAACAACAACAACAACAACAACAACAACAACAATAACAACAACAGCAACAACAACAACAACAACAACAGCAAAAACATCAACAACTACAACAACAACAACAACCAAAACAACAACAACAGCAACACCACCGTGAGAATATAGACTTCAAAATTCAAAAAACAACAACAACAACAACAACAACAACAACAACAACAACAACAACAACAACAACAACAACAACAACAACAGCAAAAACATCAACAACTACAACAACAACAACAACCAAAACAAAAACAACAGCAACACCACCGTGAGAATATAGACTTCAAAATTCAAAAACAACAACAACAACAACAACAACAACAACAACAACAACAACAACAACAACAACAACAACAACAACAACAACAGCAACAACAACAACAACAACAGCAAAAACATCAACAACTTCAACAACAACAACAACCAAAACAACAACAACAGCAACACCATAGGGAGAATATAGACTTCAAAATTCAAAAACAACAACAACAACAACAACAACAACAACAACAACAACAACAACAACAACAACAACAACAATAATAACAACAACAGCAACAACAACAACAACAACAGCAAAAACATCAACAACTACAACAACAACAACAACCAAAACAACAACAACAGCAACACCACCGTGAGAATATAGACTTCAAAATTCAAAAACAACAACAACAACAACAACAACAACAACAACAACAACAACAACAACAACAATTACAACAACAGCAACAACAACAACAAAAACAACAGCAAAAACATCAACAACTACAACAACAACCAAAAAAACAACAACAGCAACACCACCGTGAAAATATAGACTTCAAAATTCAAAAACAACAACAACAACAACAACAACAACAACAACAATAACAACAACAGCAACAACAACAACAACAACAGCAAAAACATCAACAACTACAACAACCAAAACAACAACAACAGCAACACCACCGTGAGAATATAGACTTCAAAATTCAAAAACAACAACAACAACAACAACAACAACAATAACAACAACAGCAACAACAACAACAACAACAACAGCAAAAACATCAACAACTACAACAACAACAACAACCAAAACAACAACAACAGCAACACCACCGTGAGAATATAGACTTCAAAATTCAAAAACAACAACAACAACAACAACAACAACAACAACAACAACAACAACAACAACAACAACAACAACAACAACAACAACAATAACAACAACAGCAACAACAACAGCAACAACAGCAAAAACATCAACAACTACAACAACAACAACAACCAAAACAACAACAACAGCAACACCACCGTGAGAATATAGACTTTAAAATTCAAAATTCAAAAACAACAACAACAACAACAACAACAACAACAACAACAACAACAATTACAACAACAGCAACAACAACAACAACAGCAAAAACATCAACAACTACAACAACAACAACAACCAAAACAACAACAACAGCAACACCACCGTGAGAATATAGACTTCAAAATTCAAAAACAACAACAACAACAACAACAACAACAACAACAATAACAACAGCAGCAACAACAACAACAACAACAGCAAAAACATCAACAACTGCAACAACAACAACAACCAAAACAACAACAACAGCAACACCACCGTGAGAAAATAGACTTCAAAATTCAAAAACAACAACAACAACAACAACAAAAACAACAATAACAACAACAGCAACAACAACAACAACAACAGCAAAAACATCAACAACTACAACAACAACAACAACCAAAACAACAACATTAGCAACACCACCGTGAGAATATAAACTTCAAAATTCAAAAACAACAACAACTACAACAACAACAACAACAACAACAATAACAACAACAGCAACAACAACAACAACAACAGCAAAAACATCAACAACTACAACAACAACAACTACCAAAACAACAACAACAGCAACACCACCGTGAGAATATAGACTTCAAAATTCAAAAACAACAACAACAACAACAACAACAACAACAACAACAACAACAACAACAACAACAACAACAACAACAACAACAACAACAACAACAATTACACCAACAGCAACAACAACAACAACAACAACAACAGCAAAAACATCAACAACTACAACAACAACAACAACCAAAACAACAACAACAGCAACACCACCGTGAGAATATAGACTTCAAAATTCAAAAACAACAACAACAACAACAACAACAACAACAACAACAACAACAACAACAACAACAACAACAACAACAACAACAACAACAACAACAACAACAACAACAACAACAACAACAACAACAACAACAACAACAACAACAACAACAACAACAACAACAACAACAACAACAACAATAACAACTATAGACTTCAAAATTCAAAAACAACTACAACAACAACAACAACAACAACAACAACAACAACAACAACAACAACAACTACAACAACAACAACAACAATAACAACAACAGCAACAACAACAACAACAACAACAACAACAGCAAAAACATCAACAACTACAACAACAACAACAACCAAAACAACAACAACAGCAACACCACCGTGAGAATATAGACTTCAAAATTCAAAAACAACAACAACAACAACAACAACAACAACAACAACAACAACAACAACAACAACAACAACAACAACAACAACAACAATAACAACAACAGCAACAACAACAACAACAACAACAACAACAACAACAACAACAGCAAAAACATCAACAACTACAACAACAACAACAACCAAAACAACAACAACAGCAACACCACCGTGAGAATATAGACTTCAAAATTCAAAAACAACAACAACAACAACAACAACAACAACAACAATAACAAAATCAGCAACAACGACAACAACAACAACAGCAAAAACATCAACAACTACAACAACAACCACAACCAAAACAACAACAACAGCAACACCACCGTGAGAATATAGACTTCAAAATTCAAAAACAACAACAACAATAACAACAACAATAACAACAACAGCAACAACAACAACAACAGCAAAAACATCAACAACTACAACAACAACAACAACAACCAAAACAACAATAACAGCAACACCACCGTGAGAATATAGACTTCAAAATTCAAAAACAACAACAACAACAACAACAATAACAACAACAGCAACAACAACAACAACAACAACAACAGCAAAAACATCAACAACTACAACAACAACAACAACCAAAATAACAACAACAGCAACAACACCGTGAGAATATAGACTTCAAAATTCAAAAACAACAACAACAACAACAACAACAATAACAACAACAGCAACAACAACAACAACAACAGCAAAAACATCAACAACTACAACGACAACAACAACCAAAACAACAACAACAGCTACACCTCGGTGAGAATATAGACTTCAAAATTCAAAAACAACAACAACAACAACAACAAAAACAACAATAACAACAACAGCAACAACAACAACAACGACAGCAAAAACATCAAGAACTACAACAACAACAACAACCAAAACAACAACAACAGCAACACCACCGTGAGAATATAGACTTCAAAATTCAAAAACAACAACAACAACAACAACAACAATAAAAGCAATAACAACAGCAGCAACAACAACAACAACAACAGCAAAAACATCAACAACTACAACAACAACAACTACCAAAACAACAACAACAGCAACACCACCGTGAGAATATAGACTTCAAAATTCAAAAACAACAACAACAACAACAACAACAACAACAACAACAACAACAACAACAACAACAACAACAATTACACCAACAGCAACAACAACAACAACAACAACAACAGCAAAAACATCAACAACTACAACAACAACAACAACCAAAACAACAACAACAGCAACACCACCGTGAGAATATAGACTTCAAAATTCAAAAACAACAACAACAACAACAACAACAACAACAACAACAACAACAACAACAACAACAACAACAACAACAACAACAACAACAACAACAACAACAACAACAACAACAACAACAACAACAACAACAACAACAACAACAACAACAACAACAACAACAATAACAACTATAGACTTCAAAATTCAAAAACAACAACAACAACAACAACAACAACAACAACAACAACAACAACAACAACTACAACAACAACAACAACAATAACAACAACAGCAACAACAACAACAACAACAACAACAACAACAACAGCAAAAACATCAACAACTACAACAACAACAACAACCAAAACAACAACAACAGCAACACCACCGTGAGAATATAGACTTCAAAATTCAAAAACAACAACAACAACAACAACAACAACAACAACAACAACAACAACAACAACAACAACAATAACAACAACAGCAACAACAACAACAACAACAACAACAACAACAACAACAGCAAAAACATCAACAACTACAACAACAACAACAACCAAAACAACAACAACAGCAACACCACCGTGAGAATATAGACTTCAAAATTCAAAAACAACAACAACAACAACAACAACAACAACAACAACAATAACAAAATCAGCAACAACGACAACAACAACAACAACAGCAAAAACATCAACAACTACAACAACAACCACAACCAAAACAACAACAACAGCAACACCACCGTGAGAATATAGACTTCAAAATTCAAAAACAACAACAACAATAACAACAACAATAACAACAACAGCAACAACAACAACAACAGCAAAAACATCAACAACTACAACAACAACAACAACAACCAAAACAACAATAACAGCAACACCACCGTGAGAATATAGACTTCAAAATTCAAAAACAACAACAACAACAACAACAATAACAACAACAGCAACAACAACAACAACAACAGCAAAAACATCAACAACTACAACAACAACAACAACCAAAATAACAACAACAGCAACAACACCGTGAGAATATAGACTTCAAAATTCAAAAACAACAACAACAACAACAACAACAACAACAATAACAACAACAGCAACAACAACAACAACAACAGCAAAAACATCAACAACTACAACGACAACAACAACCAAAACAACAACAACAGCTACACCTCGGTGAGAATATAGACTTCAAAATTCAAAAACAACAACAACAACAACAACAAAAACAACAATAACAACAACAGCAACAACAACAACAACGACAGCAAAAACATCAAGAACTACAACAACAACAACAACCAAAACAACAACAACAGCAACACCACCGTGAGAATATAGACTTCAAAATTCAAAAACAACAACAACAACAACAACAACAATAAAAGCAATAACAACAGCAGCAACAACAACAACAACAACAGCAAAAACATCAACAACTACAACAACAACAACAACCAAAACAACAACAACAGCAACACCACCGTGAGAATATAGACTTCAAAATTCAAAAACAACAACAACAACAACAACAACAACAACAACAACAACAACAACAACAACAACAACAACAACAACAATAACAACAACAGCAACAACAACAACAACAACAACAACAACAACAACAGCAAAAACATCAACAACTACAACAACAACAACAACCAAAACAACAACAACAGCAACACCACCGGGAGATTATAGACTTCAAAATTCAAAAACAACAACAACAACAACAACAACAACAATAACAACAACAGCAACAACAACAACAACAGCAAAAACAACAACAACAACAACAACAATAACAACAACAACTACAACAACAACAACAACCAAAACAACAACAACAGCAACACCACCGTGAGAATATAGACTTCAAAATTCAAAAACAACAACAACAACAACAACAACAACAACAACAACAACAATAACAACAACAGCAACAACAACAACACTAACAACAGCAAAAACATCAACAACTACAACAACAACAACAACCAAAACAACAACAACAGCAACACCACCGTGAGAATATAGACTTCAAAATTCAAAAACAACAACAACAACAACAACAACAACAACAACAACAACAACAACAACAACAACAACAACAACAACAACAACAACAACAACAACAACAACAACAACAACAACAACAACAACAATAACAACAACAGCAACAACAACAACAACAACAACAGCAAAAACATCAACAACTACAACAACAACAACAACCAAAACAAAAACAACAGCAACACCACCGTGAGAATATAGACTTCAAAATTCAAAAACAACAACAACAACAACAACAACAACAACAACAACAACAACAACAACAACAACAACAACAACAACAACAACAACAACAGCAACAACAACAACAACAACTGCAAAAACATCAACAACTTCAACAACAACAACAACCAAAACAACAACAACAGCAACACCACCGTGAGAATATAGACTTCAAAATTCAAAAACAACAACAACAACAACAACAACAACAACAACAACAACAACAACAACAACAACAATAATAACAACAACAGCAACAACAACAACAACAACAGCAAAAACATCAACAACTACAACAACAACAACAACAGCAAAAACATCAACAACTACAACAACAACAACAACCAAAACAACAACAACAGCAACACCACCGTGAGAATATAGACTTCAAAATTCAAAAACAACAACAACAACAACAACAACAACAACAACAACAACAACAACAACAACAACAACAACAACAATTACTACAACAGCAACAACAACAACAAAAACAACAGCAAAAACATCAACAACTACAACAACAACCAAAAAAACAACAACAGCAACACCACCGTGAAAATATAGACTTCAAAATTCAAAAACAACAACAACAACAACAACAACAACAACAACAACAATAACAACAACAGCAACAACAACAACAACAACAACAGCAAAAACATCAACAACTACAACAACCAAAACAACAACAACAGCAACACCACCGTGAGAATATAGACTTCAAAATTCAAAAACAACAACAACAACAACAACAACAACAATAACAACAACAGCAACAACAACAACAACAACAACAACAGCAAAAACATCAACAACTACAACAACAACAACAACCAAAACAACAACAACAGCAACACCACCGTGAGAATATAGACTTCAAAATTCAAAAACAACAACAACAACAACAACAACAACAACAACAACAACAACAACAACAACAACAACAACAACAACAATAACAACAACAGCAACAACAACAGCAACAACAGCAAAAACATCAACAACTACAACAACAACAACAACCAAAACAACAACAACAGCAACACCATCGTGAGAATATAGACTTTAAAATTCAAAATTCAAAAACAACAACAACAACAACAACAACAACAACAACAACAACAACAACAATTACAACAACAGCAACAACAACAACAACAGCAAAAACATCAACAACTACAACAACAACAACAACCAAAACAACAACAACAGCAACACCACCGTGAGAATATAGACTTCAAAATTCAAAAACAACAACAACAACAACAACAACAACAACAATAACAACAGCAGCAACAACAACAACAACAACAGCAAAAACATCAACAACTGCAACAACAACAACAACAACCAAAACAACAACAACAGCAACACCACCGTGAGAAAATAGACTTCAAAATTCAAAAACAACAACAACAACAACAACAAAAACAACAATAACAACAACAGCAACAACAACAACAACAGCAAAAACATCAACAACTACAACAACAACAACAACCAAAACAACAACATTAGCAACACCACCGTGAGAATATAAACTTCAAAATTCAAAAACAACAACAACTACAACAACAACAACAACAACAACAATAACAACAACAGCAACAACAACAACAACAACAGCAAAAACATCAACAACTACAACAACAACAACTACCAAAACAACAACAACAGCAACACCACCGTGAGAATATAGACTTCAAAATTCAAAAACAACAACAACAACAACAACAACAACAACAACAACAACAACAACAACAACAACAACAACAACAACAACAACAACAACAACAACAACAACAACAATTACACCAACAGCAACAACAACAACAACAACAACAACAGCAAAAACATCAACAACTACAACAACAACAACAACCAAAACAACAACAACAGCAACACCACCGTGAGAATATAGACTTCAAAATTCAAAAACAACAACAACAACAACAACAACAACAACAACAACAACAACAACAACAACAACAACAACAACAACAACAACAACAATTACACCAACAGCAACAACAACAACAACAACAACAACAACAGCAAAAACATCAACAACTACAACAACAACAACAACCAAAACAACAACAACAGCAACACCACCGTGAGAATATAGACTTCAAAATTCAAAAACAACAACAACAACAACAACAACAACAACAACAACAACAACAACAACAACAACAACAACAACAACAACAACAACAACAACAACAACAACAACAACAACAACAACAACAACAACAACAACAACAACAACAACAACAACAACAACAACAACAACAACAACAACAACAACAACAACAACAACAACAACAACAATAACAACAACAGCAACAACAACAACAACAACAACAACAACAGCAAAAACATCAACAACTACAACAACAACAACAACCAAAACAAAAACAACAGCAACACCACCGTGAGAATATAGACTTCAAAATTCAAAAACAACAACAACAACAACAACAACAACAACAACAACAACAACAACAACAACAACAACAACAACAACAACAACAACAACAACAACAACAGCAACAACAACAACAACAACAGCAAAAACATCAACAACTTCAACAACAACAACAACCAAAACAACAACAACAGCAACACCACCGTGAGAATATAGACTTCAAAATTCAAAAACAACAACAACAACAACAACAACAACAACAACAACAACAACAACAACAATAATAACAACAACAGCAACAACAACAACAACAGCAAAAACATCAACAACTACAACAACAACAACAACCAAAACAACAACAACAGCAACACCACCGTGAGAATATAGACTTCAAAATTCAAAAACAACAACAACAACAACAACAACAACAACAACAACAACAACAACAACAACAACAACAACAACAACAACAACAACAACAATTACTACAACAGCAACAACAACAACAAAAACAACAGCAAAAACATCAACAACTACAACAACAACCAAAAAAACAACAACAGCAACACCACCGTGAAAATATAGACTTCAAAATTCAAAAACAACAACAACAACAACAACAACAACAACAACAACAACAACAATAACAACAACAGCAACAACAACAACAACAACAACAGCAAAAACATCAACAACTACAACAACCAAAACAACAACAACAGCAACACCACCGTGAGAATATAGACTTCAAAATTCAAAAACAACAACAACAACAACAACAACAACAACAACAATAACAACAACAGCAACAACAACAACAACAACAACAGCAAAAACATCAACAACTACAACAACAACAACAACCAAAACAACAACAACAGCAACACCACCGTGAGAATATAGACTTCAAAATTCAAAAACAACAACAACAACAACAACAACAACAACAACAACAACAACAACAACAACAACAACAACAACAACAACAACAATAACAACAACAGCAACAACAACAGCAACAACAGCAAAAACATCAACAACTACAACAACAACAACAACCAAAACAACAACAACAGCAACACCACCGTGAGAATATAGACTTTAAAATTCAAAATTCAAAAACAACAACAACAACAACAACAACAACAACAACAACAACAACAACAACAACAATTACAACAACAGCAACAACAACAACAACAGCAAAAACATCAACAACTACAACAACAACAACAACCAAAACAACAACAACAGCGACACCACCGTGAGAATATAGACTTCAAAATTCAAAAACAACAACAACAACAACAACAACAACAACAACAATAACAACAGCAGCAACAACAACAACAACAACAGCAAAAACATCAACAACTGCAACAACAACAACAACCAAAACAACAACAACAGCAACACCACCGTGAGAAAATAGACTTCAAAATTCAAAAACAACAACAACAACAACAACAAAAACAACAATAACAACAACAGCAACAACAACAACAACAGCAAAAACATCAACAACTACAACAACAACAACAACCAAAACAACAACATTAGCAACACCACCGTGAGAATATAAACTTCAAAATTCAAAAACAACAACAACAACAACAACAACAACAACAACAACAACAACAATAACAACAACAGCAACAACAACAACAACAACAGCAAAAACATCAACAACTACAACAACAACAACTACCAAAACAACAACAACAGCAACACCACCGTGAGAATATAGACTTCAAAATTCAAAAACAACAACAACAACAACAACAACAACAACAACAACAACAACAACAACAACAACAACAACAACAACAACAACAATAACAACAACAGCAACAACAACAACAACAGCAAAAACATCAACAACTACAACAACAACAACAACCAAAACAACAACAACAGCAACACCACGGTGAGAATATAGACTTCAAAATTGAAAAACAACAACAACACCAACAACAACAACAACAAGAACAATAACAACAACAGCAAAAACAACAACAACAACAACAACAGCAAAAACATCAACAACTACAACAACAACAACAACTACAACAACAACAACACTAACCACAACAACAACAACAGCAACACCACCGTGAGAATATAGACTTCAAAATTCAAAAACAACAACAACAACAACAACAACAACAACAACAACAACAACAACAACAACAACAACAACAACAACAACAACAACAACAACAACAACAACAACAACAACAACAACAACAATAACAACAACAACAGCAACAACAACAACAACAGCAAAAACATCAACAACTACAACAACAGCAAAAACATCAACAACTACAACAACAACAACCAAAACAACAACAACAGCAACACCACCGTGAGAATATAGACTTCAAAATTCAAAAACAACAACAACAACAACAACAACAACAACAACAACAACAACAACAACAACAACAACAACAACAACAACAACAACAACAATTACT
Source organism: Sycon ciliatum (assembly GCF_964019385.1). NCBI lineage: Eukaryota > Metazoa > Porifera > Calcarea > Leucosolenida > Sycettidae > Sycon > Sycon ciliatum. Next base: position 201,568 of record NC_088649.1, on the reverse strand, counting down.
ACAACAGCAACAACAACAACAAAAACAACAGCAAAAACATCAACAACTACAACAACAACCAAAAAAACAACAACAGCAACACCACCGTGAAAATATAGACTTCAAAATTCAAAAACAACAACAACAACAACAACAACAACAACAACAACAACAACAATAACAACAACAGCAACAACAACAACAACAACAACAACAGCAAAAACATCAACAACTACAACAACCAAAACAACAACAACAGCAACACCACCGTGAGAATATAGACTTCAAAATTCAAAAACAACAACAACAACAACAACAACAACAACAATAACAACAACAGCAACAACAACAACAACAACAACAGCAAAAACATCAACAACTACAACAACAACAACAACCAAAACAACAACAACAGCAACACCACCGTGAGAATATAGACTTCAAAATTCAAAAACAACAACAACAACAACAACAACAACAACAACAACAACAACAACAACAACAACAACAACAACAACAACAACAACAACAACAATAACAACAACAGCAACAACAACAGCAACAACAGCAAAAACATCAACAACTACAACAACAACAACAACCAAAACAACAACAACAGCAACACCACCGTGAGAATATAGACTTTAAAATTCAAAATTCAAAAACAACAACAACAACAACAACAACAACAACAACAACAATTACAACAACAGCAACAACAACAACAACAGCAAAAACATCAACAACTACAACAACAACAACAACCAAAACAACAACAACAGCGACACCACCGTGAGAATATAGACTTCAAAATTCAAAAACAACAACAACAACAACAACAACAACAACAACAATAACAACAGCAGCAACAACAACAACAACAACAGCAAAAACATCAACAACTGCAACAACAACAACAACCAAAACAACAACAACAGCAACACCACCGTGAGAAAATAGACTTCAAAATTCAAAAACAACAACAACAACAACAACAAAAACAACAATAACAACAACAGCAACAACAACAACAACAGCAAAAACATCAACAACTACAACAACAACAACAACCAAAACAACAACATTAGCAACACCACCGTGAGAATATAAACTTCAAAATTCAAAAACAACAACAACAACAACAACAACAACAACAACAACAACAATAACAACAACAGCAACAACAACAACAACAACAACAGCAAAAACATCAACAACTACAACAACAACAACTACCAAAACAACAACAACAGCAACACCACCGTGAGAATATAGACTTCAAAATTCAAAAACAACAACAACAACAACAACAACAACAACAACAACAACAACAACAACAACAACAACAACAATAACAACAACAGCAACAACAACAACAACAGCAAAAACATCAACAACTACAACAACAACAACAACCAAAACAACAACAACAGCAACACCACGGTGAGAATATAGACTTCAAAATTCAAAAACAACAACAACACCAACAACAACAACAACAAGAACAATAACAACAACAGCAAAAACAACAACAACAACAACAACAACAGCAAAAACATCAACAACTACAACAACAACAACAACTACAACAACAACAACACTAACCACAACAACAACAACAGCAACACCACCGTGAGAATATAGACTTCAAAATTCAAAAACAACAACAACAACAACAACAACAACAACAACAACAACAACAACAACAACAACAACAACAACAACAACAACAACAACAACAACAACAACAATAACAACAACAACAGCAACAACAACAACAACAGCAAAAACATCAACAACTACAACAACAGCAAAAACATCAACAACTACAACAACAACAACCAAAACAACAACAACAGCAACACCACCGTGAGAATATAGACTTCAAAATTCAAAAACAACAACAACAACAACAACAACAACAACAACAACAACAACAACAACAACAACAACAACAACAACAACAACAACAACAACAACAATTACACCAACAGCAACAACAACAACAACAACAACAACAGCAAAAACATCAACAACTACAACAACAACAACAACCAAAACAACAACAACAGCAACACCACCGTGAGAATATAGACTTCAAAATTCAAAAACAACAACAACAACAACAACAACAACAACAACAACAACAACAACAACAACAACAACAACAACAACAACAACAACAACAATTACACCAACAGCAACAACAACAACAACAACAACAACAGCAAAAACATCAACAACTACAACAACAACAACAACCAAAACAACAACAACAGCAACACCACCGTGAGAATATAGACTTCAAAATTCAAAAACAACAACAACAACAACAACAACAACAACAACAACAACAACAACAACAACAACAACAACAACAACAACAACAACAACAACAACAACAACAACAACAACAACAACAACAACAACAACAACAACAACAACAACAATAACAACAACAGCAACAACAACAACAACAACAACAACAACAGCAAAAACATCAACAACTACAACAACAACAACAACCAAAACAAAAACAACAGCAACACCACCGTGAGAATATAGACTTCAAAATTCAAAAACAACAACAACAACAACAACAACAACAACAACAACAACAACAACAACAACAACAACAACAACAACAACAACAACAACAACAACAACAGCAACAACAACAACAACAACAGCAAAAACATCAACAACTTCAACAACAACAACAACCAAAACAACAACAACAGCAACACCACCGTGAGAATATAGACTTCAAAATTCAAAAACAACAACAACAACAACAACAACAACAACAACAACAACAACAACAACAATAATAACAACAACAGCAACAACAACAACAACAACAGCAAAAACATCAACAACTACAACAACAACAACAACCAAAACAACAACAACAGCAACACCACCGTGAGAATATAGACTTCAAAATTCAAAAACAACAACAACAACAACAACAACAACAACAACAACAACAACAACAACAACAACAACAACAATTACTACAACAGCAACAACAACAACAAAAACAACAGCAAAAACATCAACAACTACAACAACAACCAAAAAAACAACAACAGCAACACCACCGTGAAAATATAGACTTCAAAATTCAAAAACAACAACAACAACAACAACAACAACAACAACAACAACAACAATAACAACAACAGCAACAACAACAACAACAACAACAGCAAAAACATCAACAACTACAACAACCAAAACAACAACAACAGCAACACCACCGTGAGAATATAGACTTCAAAATTCAAAAACAACAACAACAACAACAACAACAACAACAATAACAACAACAGCAACAACAACAACAACAACAACAACAGCAAAAACATCAACAACTACAACAACAACAACAACCAAAACAACAACAACAGCAACACCACCGTGAGAATATAGACTTCAAAATTCAAAAACAACAACAACAACAACAACAACAACAACAACAACAACAACAACAACAACAACAACAACAACAACAACAACAACAACAACAACAACAATAACAACAACAGCAACAACAACAGCAACAACAGCAAAAACATCAACAACTACAACAACAACAACAACCAAAACAACAACAACAGCAACACCACCGTGAGAATATAGACTTTAAAATTCAAAATTCAAAAACAACAACAACAACAACAACAACAACAACAACAACAACAACAACAACAACAATTACAACAACAGCAACAACAACAACAACAGCAAAAACATCAACAACTACAACAACAACAACAACCAAAACAACAACAACAGCGACACCACCGTGAGAATATAGACTTCAAAATTCAAAAACAACAACAACAACAACAACAACAACAACAACAATAACAACAGCAGCAACAACAACAACAACAACAGCAAAAACATCAACAACTGCAACAACAACAACAACCAAAACAACAACAACAGCAACACCACCGTGAGAAAATAGACTTCAAAATTCAAAAACAACAACAACAACAACAACAACAAAAACAACAATAACAACAACAGCAACAACAACAACAACAGCAAAAACATCAACAACTACAACAACAACAACAACCAAAACAACAACATTAGCAACACCACCGTGAGAATATAAACTTCAAAATTCAAAAACAACAACAACAACAACAACAACAACAACAACAACAACAATAACAACAACAGCAACAACAACAACAACAACAGCAAAAACATCAACAACTACAACAACAACAACTACCAAAACAACAACAACAGCAACACCACCGTGAGAATATAGACTTCAAAATTCAAAAACAACAACAACAACAACAACAACAACAACAACAACAACAACAACAACAACAACAACAACAACAACAACAACAACAACAA
>NC_088649.1:189700-192200 GCF_964019385.1 Sycon ciliatum | reverse complement strand
ACAGCAACACCACCGTGAGAATATAGACTTCAAAATTCAAAAACAACAACAACAACAACAACAACAACAACAACAACAACAACAACAACAACAACAACAACAACAACAACAACAACAATAACAACAACAGCAACAACAATAACAACAACAGCAACAACAACAACAACAACAGCAAAAACATCAACAACTACAACAACAACAACAACCAAAACAACAACAACAGCAACACGACCGTGAGAATATAGACTTTAAAATTCAAAATTCAAAAACAACAACAACAACAACAACAACAACAACAACAACAACAACAACAACAACAATTACAACAACAGCAACAACAACAACAACAGCAAAAACATCAACAACAACAACAACAACAACAACCAAAACAACAACAACAGCAACACCACCGTGAGAATATAGACTTCAAAATTCAAAAACAACAACAACAACAACAACAACAACAACAACAACAACAATAACAACAGCAGCAACAACAACAACAACAACAACAGCAAAAACATCAACAACTGCAACAACAACAACAACCAAAACAACAACAACAGCAACACCACCGTGAGAAAATAGACTTCAAAATTCAAAAACAACAACAACAACAACAACAAAAACAACAATAACAACAACAGCAACAACAACAACAACAGCAAAAACATCAACAACTACAACAACAACAACAACCAAAACAACAACAACAGCAACACCACCGTGAGAAACTAAACTTCAAAATTCAAAAACAACAACAACAACAACAACAACAACAACAATAACAACAACAGCAACAACAACAACAACAACAGCAAAAACATCAACAACTACAACAACAACCACAACCAAAACAACAACAACAGCAACACCACCGTGAGAATATAGACTTCAAAATTCAAAAACAACAACAATAACAACAACAACAACAACAACAACAACAACAACAACAACAACAACAACAACAATAACAACAACAGCAACAACAACAACAACAGCAAAAACATCAACAACTACAACAACAACAACAACCAAAACAACAACAACAGCAACACCACCGTGAGAATATAGACTTCAAAATTCAAAAACAACAACAACAACAACAACAACAACAACAACAACAACAACAACAACAACAACAACAACAACAACAACAACAACAACAACAACAACAACAACAACAACAGCAACAACAACAACAACAACAGCAAAAACATCAACAACTTCAACAACAACAACAACCAAAACAACAACAACAGCAACACCACCGTGAGAATATAGACTTCAAAATTCAAAAACAACAACAACAACAACAACAACAACAACAACAACAACAACAACAACAACAATAATAACAACAACAGCAACAACAACAACAACAACAGCAAAAACATCAACAACTACAACAACAACAACAACCACAACAACAACAACAGCAACACCACCGTGAGAATATAGACTTCAAAATTCAAAAACAACAACAACAACAACAACAACAACAACAACAACAACAACAACAACAACAATTACAACAACAGCAACAACAACAACAAAAACAACAGCAAAAACATCAACAACTACAACAACAACCAAAACAACAACAACAGCAACACCACCGTGAAAATATAGACTTCAAAATTCAAAAACAACAACAACAACAACAACAACAACAACAACAACAATAACAACAACAGCAACAACAACAACAACAACAGCAAAAACATCAACAACTACAACAACCAAAACAACAACAACAGCAACACCACCGTGAGAATATAGACTTCAAAATTCAAAAACAACAACAACAACAACAACAACAACAACAACAATAACAACAACAGCAACAACAACAACAACAACAACAACAGCAAAAACATCAACAACTACAACAACAACAACAACCAAAACAACAACAACAGCAACACCACCGTGAGAATATAGACTTCAAAATTCAAAAACAACAACAACAACAACAACAACAACAACAACAACAACAACAACAACAACAACAACAACAACAACAACAACAACAACAACAACAATAACAACAACAGCAACAACAACAACAACAACAGCAAAAACATCAACAACTACAACAACAACAACAACCAAAACAACAACAACAGCAACACGACCGTGAGAATATAGACTTTAAAATTCAAAATTCAAAAACAACAACAACAACAACAACAACAACAACAACAACAACAACAACAACAACAATTACAACAACAGCAACAACAACAACAACAGCAAAAACATCAACAACAACAACAACAACAACAACCAAAACAACAACAACAGCAACACCACCGTGAGAATATAGACTTCAAAATTCAAAAACAACAACAACAACAACAACAACAACAACAATAACAACAGCAGCAACAACAACAACAACAACAACAGCAAAAACATCAACAACTGCAACAACAACAACAACCAAAACAACAACAACAGCAACACCACCGTGAGAAAATAGACTTCAAAATTCAAA
>NC_088649.1:174700-184700 GCF_964019385.1 Sycon ciliatum | reverse complement strand
CAAAAACATCAACAACTACAACAACAACCAAAACAACAACAACAGCAACACCACCGTGAAAATATAGACTTCAAAATTCAAAAACAACAACAACAACAACAACAACAACAACAACAACAATAACAACAACAGCAACAACAACAACAACAACAGCAAAAACATCAACAACTACAACAACCAAAACAACAACAACAGCAACACCACCGTGAGAATATAGACTTCAAAATTCAAAAACAACAACAACAACAACAACAACAACAACAACAATAACAACAACAGCAACAACAACAACAACAACAACAACAGCAAAAACATCAACAACTACAACAACAACAACAACCAAAACAACAACAACAGCAACACCACCGTGAGAATATAGACTTCAAAATTCAAAAACAACAACAACAACAACAACAACAACAACAACAACAACAACAACAACAACAACAACAACAACAACAACAACAACAACAATAACAACAACAGCAACAACAACAACAACAACAGCAAAAACATCAACAACTACAACAACAACAACAACCAAAACAACAACAACAGCAACACGACCGTGAGAATATAGACTTTAAAATTCAAAATTCAAAAACAACAACAACAACAACAACAACAACAACAACAACAACAATAACAACAATTACAACAACAGCAACAACAACAACAACAGCAAAAACATCAACAACAACAACAACAACAACAACCAAAACAACAACAACAGCAACACCACCGTGAGAATATAGACTTCAAAATTCAAAAACAACAACAACAACAACAACAACAACAACAACAACAACAATAACAACAACAGCAACAACAACAACAACAACAGCAAAAACATCAACAACTGCAACAACAACAACAACCAAAACAACAACAACAGCAACACCACCGTGAGAAAATAGACTTCAAAATTCAAAAACAACAACAACAACAACAACAAAAACAACAATAACAACAACAGCAACAACAACAACAACAGCAAAAACATCAACAACTACAACAACAACAACAACCAAAACAACAACAACAGCAACACCACCGTGAGAAACTAAACTTCAAAATTCAAAAACAACAACAACAACAACAACAACAACAACAACAATAACAACAACAGCAACAACAACAACAACAACAGCAAAAACATCAACAACTACAACAACAACCACAACCAAAACAACAACAACAGCAACACCACCGTGAGAATATAGACTTCAAAATTCAAAAACAACAACAATAACAACAACAACAACAACAACAACAACAACAACAACAACAACAACAACAACAACAATAACAACAACAGCAACAACAACAACAACAGCAAAAACATCAACAACTACAACAACAACAACAACCAAAACAACAACAACAGCAACACCACGGTGAGAATATAGACTTCAAAATTCAAAAACAACAACAACACCAACAACAACAACAACAAGAACAATAACAACAACAGCAACAACAACAACAACAACAACAACAGCAAAAACATCAACAACTACAACAACAACAACAACTACAACAACAACAACACTAACCACAACAACAACAACAGCAACACCACCGTGAGAATATAGACTTCAAAATTCAAAAACAACAACAACAACAACAACAACAACAACAACAACAACAACAACAACAACCACAACAACAACAACAACAACAACAATAACAACAACAACAACAGCAACAACAACAACAACAGCAAAAACATCAACAACTACAACAACAACAACCAAAACAACAACAACAGCAACACCACCGTGAGAATATAGACTTCAAAATTCAAAAACAACAACAACAACAACAACAACAACAACAACAACAACAACAACAACAACAACAACAACAACAACAACAACAACAACAATAACAACAACATCAGCAACAACGACAACAACAACAGCAAAAACATCAACAACTACAACAACAACCACAACCAAAACAACAACAACAGCAACACCACCGTGAGAATATAGACTTCAAAATTCAAAAACAACAACAACAACAACAATAACAACAACAGCAACAACAACAACAACAACAACAACAACAGCAAAAACATGAACAACTACAACAACAACAACAACAACCAAAACAACAACAACAACAGCAACACCACCGTGAGAATATAGACTTCAAAATTCAAAAACAACAACAACAACAACAACAACAACAACAATAACAACAACAGCAACAACAACAACAACAACAGCAAAAACATCAACAACTACAACAACAACAACAACCAAAATAACAACAACAGCAACACCACCGTGAGAATATAGACTTCAAAATTCAAAAACAACAACAACAACAACAACAACAACAACAATAACAACAACAGCAACAACAACAACAACAACAACAGCAAAAACATCAACAACAACAACAACAACAACAACAACCAAAACAACAACAACAGCAACACCACGGTGAGAATATAGACTTCAAAATTCAAAAACAACAACAACAACAACAACAACAACAACAATAACAACAACAGCAACAACAACAACAACAACACCAACAACAACAGCAAAAACATCAACAACTACAACAACAACAACAACAACCAAAACAACAACAACAGCAACACCACCGTGAGAATATAGACTTCAAAATTCAAAAACAACAACAACAACAACAACAACAACAACAACAACAACAACAATAACAAAATCAGCAACAACGACAACAACAACAACAGCAAAAACATCAACAACTACAACAACAACCACAACCAAAACAACAACAACAGCAACACCACCGTGAGAATATAGACTTCAAAATTCAAAAACAACAACAACAACAACAACAACAACAACAATAACAACAACAGCAACAACAACAACAACAACAGCAAAAACATCAACAACTACAACAACAACAACAACAACCAAAACAACAATAACAGCAACACCACCGTGAGAATATAGACTTCAAAATTCAAAAACAACAACAACAACAACAACAATAACAACAACAGCAACAACAACAACAACAACAACAACAGCAAAAACATCAACAACTACAACAACAACAACAACCAAAATAACAACAACAGCAACACCACCGTGAGAATATAGACTTCAAAATTCAAAAACAACAACAACAACAATAACAACAACAGCAACAACAACAACAACAACAACAGCAAAAACATCAACAACTACAACAACCAAAACAACAACAACAGCAACACCACCGTGAGAATATAGACTTCAAAATTCAAAAACAACAACAACAACAACAACAACAACAACAACAATAACAACAACAGCAACAACAACAACAACAACAACAACAGCAAAAACATCAACAACTACAACAACAACAACAACCAAAACAACAACAACAGCAACACCACCGTGAGAATATAGACTTCAAAATTCAAAAACAACAACAACAACAACAACAACAACAACAACAACAACAACAACAACAACAACAACAACAACAACAACAACAACAACAATAACAACAACAGCAACAACAACAACAACAACAGCAAAAACATCAACAACTACAACAACAACAACAACCAAAACAACAACAACAGCAACACGACCGTGAGAATATAGACTTTAAAATTCAAAATTCAAAAACAACAACAACAACAACAACAACAACAACAACAACAACAACAACAACAATTACAACAACAGCAACAACAACAACAACAGCAAAAACATCAACAACAACAACAACAACAACAACCAAAACAACAACAACAGCAACACCACCGTGAGAATATAGACTTCAAAATTCAAAAACAACAACAACAACAACAACAACAACAACAACAACAACAATAACAACAACAGCAACAACAACAACAACAACAGCAAAAACATCAACAACTGCAACAACAACAACAACCAAAACAACAACAACAGCAACACCACCGTGAGAAAATAGACTTCAAAATTCAAAAACAACAACAACAACAACAACAAAAACAACAATAACAACAACAGCAACAACAACAACAACAGCAAAAACATCAACAACTACAACAACAACAACAACCAAAACAACAACAACAGCAACACCACCGTGAGAAACTAAACTTCAAAATTCAAAAACAACAACAACAACAACAACAACAACAACAACAATAACAACAACAGCAACAACAACAACAACAACAGCAAAAACATCAACAACTACAACAACAACCACAACCAAAACAACAACAACAGCAACACCACCGTGAGAATATAGACTTCAAAATTCAAAAACAACAACAATAACAACAACAACAACAACAACAACAACAACAACAACAACAACAACAACAACAATAACAACAACAGCAACAACAACAACAACAGCAAAAACATCAACAACTACAACAACAACAACAACCAAAACAACAACAACAGCAACACCACGGTGAGAATATAGACTTCAAAATTCAAAAACAACAACAACACCAACAACAACAACAACAAGAACAATAACAACAACAGCAACAACAACAACAACAACAACAACAACAGCAAAAACATCAACAACTACAACAACAACAACAACTACAACAACAACAACACTAACCACAACAACAACAACAGCAACACCACCGTGAGAATATAGACTTCAAAATTCAAAAACAACAACAACAACAACAACAACAACAACAACAACAACAACAACAACCACAACAACAACAACAACAACAACAATAACAACAACAACAACAGCAACAACAACAACAACAGCAAAAACATCAACAACTACAACAACAACAACCAAAACAACAACAACAGCAACACCACCGTGAGAATATAGACTTCAAAATTCAAAAACAACAACAACAACAACAACAACAACAACAACAACAACAACAACAACAACAACAACAACAACAACAACAACAACAACAACAATAACAACAACATCAGCAACAACGACAACAACAACAGCAAAAACATCAACAACTACAACAACAACCACAACCAAAACAACAACAACAGCAACACCACCGTGAGAATATAGACTTCAAAATTCAAAAACAACAACAACAACAACAATAACAACAACAGCAACAACAACAACAACAACAACAACAACAGCAAAAACATGAACAACTACAACAACAACAACAACAACCAAAACAACAACAACAACAGCAACACCACCGTGAGAATATAGACTTCAAAATTCAAAAACAACAACAACAACAACAACAACAACAATAACAACAACAGCAACAACAACAACAACAACAGCAAAAACATCAACAACTACAACAACAACAACAACCAAAATAACAACAACAGCAACACCACCGTGAGAATATAGACTTCAAAATTCAAAAACAACAACAACAACAACAACAACAACAACAATAACAACAACAGCAACAACAACAACAACAACAACAACAGCAAAAACATCAACAACAACAACAACAACAACAACAACCAAAACAACAACAACAGCAACACCACGGTGAGAATATAGACTTCAAAATTCAAAAACAACAACAACAACAACAACAACAACAACAATAACAACAACAGCAACAACAACAACAACAACACCAACAACAACAGCAAAAACATCAACAACTACAACAACAACAACAACAACCAAAACAACAACAACAGCAACACCACCGTGAGAATATAGACTTCAAAATTCAAAAACAACAACAACAACAACAACAACAACAACAACAACAACAACAATAACAAAATCAGCAACAACGACAACAACAACAACAGCAAAAACATCAACAACTACAACAACAACCACAACCAAAACAACAACAACAGCAACACCACCGTGAGAATATAGACTTCAAAATTCAAAAACAACAACAACAACAACAACAACAACAACAATAACAACAACAGCAACAACAACAACAACAACAGCAAAAACATCAACAACTACAACAACAACAACAACAACCAAAACAACAATAACAGCAACACCACCGTGAGAATATAGACTTCAAAATTCAAAAACAACAACAACAACAACAACAATAACAACAACAGCAACAACAACAACAACAACAACAACAGCAAAAACATCAACAACTACAACAACAACAACAACCAAAATAACAACAACAGCAACACCACCGTGAGAATATAGACTTCAAAATTCAAAAACAACAACAACAACAATAACAACAACAGCAACAACAACAACAACAACAACAGCAAAAACATCAACAACTACAACGACAACAACAACCAAAACAACAACAACAGCAACACCTCGGTGAGAAGATAGACTTCAAAATTCAAAAACAACAACAACAACAACAACAAAAAAAACAATAACAACAACAGCAACAACAACAACAACAACAACAGCAAAAACATCAAGAACTACAACAACAACAACAACCAAAACAACAACAACAGCAACACCACCGTGAGAATATAGACTTCAAAATTCAAAAACAACAACAACAACAACAACAACAACAACAACAACAACAACAACAACAACAACAACAATAACAACAATAACAACAATAACAACAGCAGCAACAACAACAACAACAACAGCAAAAACATCAACAACTACAACAACAACAACAACCAAAACAACAACAACAGCAACACCACCGTGAGAATATAGACTTCAAAATTCAAAAACAACAACAACAACAACAACAACAACAACAACAACAACAACAACAACAACAACAACAACAACAACAACAATAACAATAACAACAACAGCAACAACAACAACAACAACAACAACAACAGCAAAAACATCAACAACTACAACAACAACAACAACCAAAACAACAACAACAGCAACACCACCGGGAGATTTTAGACTTCAAAATTCAAAAACAACAACAACAACAACAACAACAATAACAACAACAGCAACAACAACAACAACAGCAAAAACATCAACAACTACAACAACAACAACAACCAAAACAACAACAACAGCAACACCACCGTGAGAATATAGACTTCAAAATTCAAAAACAACAACAACAACAACAACAACAACAACAACAACAACAACAACAACAACAACAACAACAACAACAACAACAACAACAACAACAATAACAATAACAACAACAGCAACAACAATAACAACAACAGCAAAAACATCAACAACTACAACAACAACAACAACCAAAACAACAACAACAGCAACACCACCGTGAGAATATAGACTTCAAAATTCAAAAACAACAACAACAACAACAACAACAACAACAACAACAACAACAACAACAACAACAACAACAACAACAACAACAACAACAACAACAACAACAACAACAACAACAACTACAACAACAACAACAACCAAAACAAAAACAACAGCAACACCACCGTGAGAATATAGACTTCAAAATTCAAAAACAACAACAACAACAACAACAACAACAACAACAACAACAACAACAACAACAACAACAACAACCAAAACAACAACAACAACAACAGCAAAAACATCAACAACTTCAACAACAACAACAAACAAAACAACAACAACAGCAACACCACCGTGAGAATATAGACTTCAAAATTCAAAAACAACAACAACAACAACAACAACAACAACAACAACAACAACAACAACAACAACAACAACAACAACAATAACAACAACAGCAACAACAACAACAACAACAACAACAGCAAAAACATCAACAACTACAACAACAACAACAACCAAAACAACAACAACAGCAACACCACCGTGAGAATATAGACTTCAAAATTCAAAAACAACAACAACAACAACGACAACAACAACAACAACAACAACAAGAACAATTACAACAACAGCAACAACAACAACAAAAACAACAGCAAAAACATCAACAACTACAACAACAACCAAAACAACAACAACAGCAACACAACCGTGAAAATATAGACTTCAAAATTCAAAAACAACAACAACAACAACAACAACAACAACAACAACAACAACAACAACAACAACAACAACAACAACAACAACAACAACAACAACAACAACAACAACAATAACAACAACAGCAACAACAACAACAACAGCAAAAACATCAACAACTACAACAACAACAACCAAAACAACAACAACAGCAACACCACCGTGAGAATAAAGACTTCAAAATTCAAAAACAACAACAACAACAACAACAACAACAACAACAACAACAACAATTACAACAACAGCAACAACAACAACAAAAACAACAGCAAAAACATCAACAACTACAACAACAACCAAAACAACAACAACAGCAACACCACCGTGAAAATATAGACTTCAAAATTCAAAAACAACAACAACAACAACAACAACAACAATAACAACAACAGCAACAACAACAACAACAGCAAAAACATCAACAACTACAACAACAACAACAACAACCAAAACAACAACAACAGCAACACCACCGTGAGAATATAGACTTCAAAATTCAAAAACAACAACAACAACAACAACAACAACAACAACAACAACAACAACAACAACAACAACAACAACAACAACAACAACAACAACAACAACAATAACAACAGCAACAACAACAACAACAGCAAAAACATCAACAACTACAACACCAACAACCAAAACAACAACAACAGCAACACCACCGTGACAATATAGACTTCAAAATTCAAAAACAACAACAACAACAACAACAACAACAACAACAACAACAACAACAACAATAACAACAACATCAGCAACAACGACAACAACAACAGCAAAAACATCAACAACTACAACAACAACCACAACCAAAACAACAACAACAGCAACACCACCGTGAGAATATAGACTTCAAAATTCAAAAACAACAACAACAACAACAACAACAATAACAACAACAGCAACAACAACAACAACAACAACAGCAAAAACATCAACAACTACAACAACAACAACAACAACCAAAACAACAACAACAACAGCAACACCACCGTGAGAATGTAGACTTCAAAATTCAAAAACAACAACAACAACAACAATAACAACAACAGCAACAACAACAACAACAACAACAGCAAAAACATCAACAACTACAACAACAACAACAACCAAAACAACAACAACAGCAACACCACCGTGAGAATATAGACTTCAAAATTCAAAAACAACAACAACACCAACAACAACAACAACAAGAACAATAACAACAACAGCAACAACAACAACAACAACAACAACAACAGCAAAAACATCAACAACTACAACAACAACAACAGCCAAAACAACAACAACAGCAACACCACGGTGAGAATATAGACTTCAAAATTCAAAAACAACAACAACACCAACAACAACAACAACAAGAACAATAACAACAACAGCAACAACAACAACAACAACAACAACAACAACAACAGCAAAAACATCAACAACTACAACAACAACAACAACCAAAACAACAACAACAGCAACACCACCGTGAGAATATAGACTTCAAAATTCAAAAACAACAACAACAACAACAATAACAACAACAGCAACAACAACAACAACAACAACAGCAAAAACATCAACAACTACAACAACAACAACAACTAAAATAACAACAACAGCAACACCACCGTGAGAATATAGACTTCAAAATTCAAAAACAACAACAACAACAACAACAATAACAACAACAGCAACAACAACAACAACAACAGCAAAAACATCAACAACTACAACAACAACAACAACAACCAAAACAACAACAACTGCAACACCACGGTGAGAATATAGACTTCAAAATTCAAAAACAACAACAACAACAACAACAACAACAACAACAACAACAACAACAACAATAACAACAACAGCAACAACAACAACAACAACAACAGCAAAAACATGAACAACTACAACAACAACAACAACCAAAACAACAACAACAACAACACCACCGTGAGAATAAAGACTTCAAAATTCAAAAACAACAACAACAACAACAACAACAACAACAACAACAACAACAACAACAACAACAACAACAACAACAACAACAACA
>NC_088649.1:164700-167200 GCF_964019385.1 Sycon ciliatum | reverse complement strand
ACAACAACAACAACAACAACAACAATAACAACAACAGCAACAACAACAACAACAACAACAACAGCAAAAACATCAACAACTACAACAACAACCAAAACAACAACAACAGCAACACCACCGTGAGAATATAGACTTCAAAATTCAAAAACAACAACAACAACAACAACAACAACAACAACAACAACAACAACAACAACAACAACAACAATTACAACAACAGCAACAACAACAACAAAAACAACAGCAAAAACATCAACAACTACAACAACAACAACAACCAAAACAACAACAACAGCAACACCACCGTGAAAATATAGACTTCAAAATTCAAAAACAACAACAACAACAACAACAACAACAACAACAACAACAACAACAACAACAACAACAACAACAACAACAATAACAACAACAGCAACAACAACAACAACAACACCAAAAACATCAACAACTACAACAACAACAACAACAACAACCAAAACAACAACAACAGCAACACCACCGTGAGAATATAGACTTCAAAATTCAAAAACAACAACAACAACAACAACAACAACAACAACAACAACAACAACAACAACAACAACAACAACAACAACGACTGCTACCGTCTGTAAGCACCTCAAACTCCTGAAGAATTGTAAGTCCCCTGGCGAAGATGGCATACCCAATGAGGTTCTCAAATGGCTTGCGCCATCTCTGTCCTATCCCTTGTGCCTGCTCTTTATCATGTCATATCGTACAGGAGTATTTCCGTCCGTCTGGAAATCTGCTGTTATCGTCCCGATCTATAAGAAAGGCCAACACTCTCAGGCTGGCAACTACAGACCAATCTCTCTCCTTCCCGCTGTGTCAAAGGTCTGTGAACGTATTTTCTTTGAGTCTCTGTACTGCCACGTCACCCCAGCGCTTTCACCATCTCAATCCGGTTTCTGCCGTGGAGACTCCACAACTTTCCAACTAACACGTCTAGTACAAGACATCTACACCCAGCGGAACCTCAGGCGGCATGTTGGCATCGTGTTCTTTGACCTAGCGAAAGCTTTCGACACCGTCTGGCATCGTGGTCTGCTTGCAAAGCTAGAGTCCGTCTTCTTGGTACATGGTCCAGCCCTGCAATGGCTCTCATCCTATCTTTCCTGCCGCCACCAGACTGTCAGAGTATCTACCTCCCTATCAGACCCATTACTAGTCGTGTCTGGGGTACCCCAGGGGTCCATACTTGGGCCGCTCCTATTTCTACTGTACGTTAATGACTTGCCAGCCCTTGTACCAAATGTAAGTCTTTTTGCTGACGACACTGCTCTGATGTGCTCCGACAGCTCGGCAGACAACCTCACGGCCTCCATGCAGTCCGGGGTCAACGCTACAGTAACATGGATGGAAACCTGGAAACTGAAGCCTAACCTCGCCAAAACCGAGGCCATGTTCTTCTCTCCCTCGCCCCCCACTCAGCTTCTGTATTTTCCTGGTCTAAATAGTACACCTATTAAAGTTGTTAACGAGCACAAGCACCTGGGCGTTATTCTCGACCGCCAACTCTCCTGGTCTCCACAAGTCCAGTCTGTGTGCAAGCGTGCGAGTGCGTCCTTAGGTATGCTACAACCCCACTGCCAACACTTGAATGATAACTGCAGAAAATTGTTCTTTAAGTCGTACATTTTGCCTATATTTGACTATTGCGATATAGCTTGGTGCGGGTTGTCTCAGACTTTACTCCACAGACTGGAAGTACATCAACGCTTGCTTCTGAAAATTCTGTTTCGAAAAGACCAAACATTTGCCTCCCTTTGTCTTTATAAACTTGCTTCCACGCACC
Source organism: Sycon ciliatum (assembly GCF_964019385.1). Lineage (NCBI taxonomy): Eukaryota > Metazoa > Porifera > Calcarea > Leucosolenida > Sycettidae > Sycon > Sycon ciliatum. Next base: position 165,381 of record NC_088649.1, on the reverse strand, counting down.
CTCTTCTTGCCCGACATCAGCAGCATCTTTGTATCCTTGTGCAAAAAATCTTCCTAGCCCAAGTCCCGAAACATATTGCCAAGTACAACTGGTTTGTTACCACTAGACCAACACGCAATGCCTTATCACTGCCCCGAGCTAGTTCCTCTCTGTTTTTGAAATCCCCTTTCTTCTCAGCATACTCCCTTTGGTCTAACCTGCCTACTAGCATTAAGACATGCCAGGATATCAGGAAATTCAAAGTCCAGCTTTCCACACTGTCTCATCCGAAGTGATCCCATGTATTACTAATGTGCCTCCCTTTCTTTTTCTCTCCCTATCTCCTTTCCCTCTCTGACAGCATCTTTCTTTTTCTCCCTTTTAGCTTGCCGTGGTTGGCTATCACCTGACCTCTCATGTTTATTGGCAGTCTTCGGACGGGCCAGGAGATGTTGAATAAATAAATAAATAAATAAATAACAACAACAATAACAACAACAGCAACAACAACAACAACAGCAAAAACATCAACAACTACAACAACAACAACCAAAACAACAACAACAACAACAACAACAACAACAACAACAACAACAACAACCACAACAATAACAACAACATCAGCAACAACGACAACAACAACAGCAAAAACATCAACAACTACAACAACAACCACAACCAAAACAACAACAACAGCAACAC
>NC_088649.1:147200-159700 GCF_964019385.1 Sycon ciliatum | reverse complement strand
AGACCATCAGCATTCAGATGTTGGCGACCTGGACGGTGGACGACCCGGAATTCATATTCGGATAAACAGTCAAGCCAACGTGCTTTCCGTCCGCGGGGTTCCTTCAGGTTCCGGAGTGCAGTCAACGCAGTATTGTCCGTCCTGGCAACAAATGGTCGTGCCAACAAGTAGTGCCTGAAATACTCCGCAAAATAGACCAGAGCAAGGGCCTCACGATCGCTAGCATCGTAGTTGCGCTCAGCTTTCGTCAGTACACGACTGCCGTACCCAATTGGTCGCTCAGTTCCATCCTGGATCTGACTGAGGACTGCACCAATCGACACATTGCTCGCATCGGTGTCCAGAATGAATGCACCTGCTGAATCTTCAAACTGGGGGTACGCCATCACCGGCGCACTGGCAAGCGAACGCTTCAGAGCCTGGAACGCCGCTTCGCAAGCTTTCGACCATGCAAAGCGAGCATTCTTGCCTGTCAGAGCAGTCAGCGGAGCAGCACGCTGGGCGAACCCACGGATGAAGCGGCGATAATATCCAGCGAAGCCAAGGAACTCGCGGACAGCTGTGACAGATTTCGGAGTCTTCCAGTTCCTGACCGCGACGAGTTTGGCTTCATTCGGGGAGATGCCCTCCGCTGACACGCGGTGTCCTAAGAAAGTGACCTCCTCCTGGAAGAAGGAGCATTTCTTCAGATTGAACCGCAGTCCAGCGGACCGAACTCGCGCGAACACGGGCAGCAGAATCTGGAGTTGGCCAGACAGCGTTTCGCTGGCATTCAGGACATCATCAAAGAACACACGGCAGAATGGCTGGGCCGGTGTGTTACATAAGCCACTCAGGACTGCTTCCATTACGCGCTGAAATGTCGCTGGGCCATTCCTGCAGCCCATCGGCAGAACATTAAACTCAAACAAGCCCAGTGGCGTGGTAAATGCCGTCTTAGCCTTGTCGCTTCCTTCCATTGCTATTTGCCAGTACCCTGACGCTAAGTCAAGGGACGTGAAATACCGACAGCCAGACAGGGAATCAAGCATGTCATCCGCCCGGGGAATCGGGTAAGCATCAGGCTCAGTGACAGAGTTCAACTTCCTGTAGTCGATACAGAGTCGAAGAGAGCCATCCTTCTTTGGCACCAATACTATGGGTGATGCCCACGGACTAATCGATTCTTGTATTATGCCTTGCTTCAACAGCGTATTCAGTAGATCTTGCAGAGCCTTCCGGCGGTGATATGGAATCCGCCTGGTAGGTTGTTTTATAGGGTTATTTTGTCCTGTGTTAATTTTATGAGGGAATATGTCACAGTAGCCATAGTCATCATCATGCAAGATAAATAAATCGTGGTTATCATGAAGTAGTTCAGTGAGCGTGCGAGACTGTTCTGTGGAGAGATGATTTTGTGGGTTGATATATTCATCGATGACTTTCTTGCGTTGCTCAGTTAGCGGGATCGGGTCGGGTGAAACTGAGGAAACCATAGCTTCAGTGTCGTCAATATGTTCACAATCTGTAGGAATTTGATGAAGTTCGGCAACATTGGTATTTTTATGAATGAGTATAGGATGATTTGCATGATTTTCAACAGCCACAACCACACGTGTTTGGTTAGGGCCAACAGTTACAAGACTAGGAGTCACTGCCACATCTGGATGCTTCGCCATAAAGGACTCCAATGGATCTGCCACGCAATCCATCGCAACCGTGCACACATCAACAGCTGCACAAGGCACCAAGACAACATGTCCTGCAGGTACCGACAACTCCATCTCAAACACCACACGAGATGAGTATACCACAGGGTCGGCCACACTTTCGGGCGCACACGCCGGGACAACGCCAGGTTGAGCCATGGGTTCAACAACCCGTGCAGACAATGAATCGTCAAGGGCAACACGAGAAGAATACGACGAAACAGGTACATCGTCGGAGCATGCATCAGAATGAGGAGTATGAGTATTACATGAGGGGGAAGTATTACGCGGAACAATACGATCATAGGGCGTACGTGACGGAGGACACCCGGAACCAGAAACATGCAACGGAACACACACATCGCCAAACATCACAACACCACGAGCAATATCTAATACACCACCATGCTGCAACAAAAAATCGGAACCAAGAATCATGTCGCAGTGAATACCAGGAGAGACAACAACCGTGTGCTGGAAAGACAGATTTCCTAGCGACATACACAGATCCATGGATCCAACGACAGGAAGTTGTGCGCCATTGACTGCACACAACCGCGGAGCAGACTCTAGAGGAGGTCGCTCTGTCAAATTAGGCAACAATTTAGAATGCACTAACGACACACTTGAACCAGAATCAACAAGAGCAACAACAGGAGACGAAGACGAAGACGAAAGACAAACATCAACGTGCACAATAATGGGTGAGATCGCACCACATACCTCCTCGAGGGGCTCCACTCGGACGACTGACGGCGGCCCCGTGTCACCAGTCCAACCTAGTTTTTTGCGTGCGGGCAAGATGCAATGGAGTGGCCCTCTTCACCACATCCATGGCACACTCCACGCACAGGCCTTGTACTTGTAGCAAAACTCTGGCCACGACCACGGCTAAGCGCACCAGCACCAGCACCACGAGCAACAAAACGTACATGGTCTTGCTGGGGTCGGGTGGGGCGATACAGACTCACGCTCTCCATTTTCGCCTCCAAAGCAGAGAGACGCGAATCAAAACTCGACAAAAGCGAAGCCAACTGGTCTCGCTCAGATTCCGACTTCAGTGGACCGACTGCTGTGTAGGGGTCACGACCATGACGGGGCTTCACTTCCGGAGCAGCAGCAAATACGGGCTGTGCGTACTGGTGAGGTACGGTGCGCGCCTGCTCGCGAGCATAAATAGCACCTACCTCGATGGCCTTTTGGACCCCCGCATCCAAATCAGTGGGCCGAGGTGACGCCAACGCCAAGCGCAAATCCTTCGATGCCTGGCCATCAATAAAAAGTTGCAAAAGCATTGAATCAAGCAGTGCACCTTGTTGTCCTGGGTAGGCTCGACGAGCGAGCCGACGAAGTTCCGTGGCATACCCGTGCTGAGTTTCACTCGCCAGCTTCACTCGCTGGCGAAGACTGGCCTCGTGCATCAATGCTTGCTGGGGCGGCTCAAGACGGACATGCAGAGCCTCGACTGTGTCGGAAAAGTTCATGTCAGGCGTGTGAGTTAGAATTTCGGTGAACATCTCATGAGCGGTACCAACAAGGCGAGCAGGTAGTAGCCGTAGCTTTTGGTCGTCGTCGTACCCACTCAGCTCGCATGTGTGGACGAAATGCCTCATGTACGTGGTGAAATCTTGGCCTGGCTGATTTCCGAATGTCTCAGGAAGCAAGACCGGCTTCGGCAGTGGACGTGCATGTGGTGTGTCTGTGTCCGGCAAACGAAAACGATGGGACAACCCTTGTACCGGCGAACTCTCGCGCTCTTCAGCAATGTTCATGTCACAGCCAGCTTCAGCGAAGCTACGCTCTAGCTTTTCTTGTCTCTTGGATTTCGCTGAACGGCCCATTGTGAAAAAAAATTGTTTTTGTATTTTTGAATTTTCGAAAAAAAAAATTATCTGCAAAAATTTCCCGTGGACTCGATCGACTATCGATCTCAATCTATTACGTAACCTATCGTGCGTAGCGGCAAACAACTAAATTTGGCAGAGACAATTCCAAATAGGCAACTACTCTACGGACACAGTGTAGCTAGACTCTACTACCCAGCTAGCAGATATCCTAACAAGACACTAGACAGCAGCCAGTATGCACAAAACACGGACACAGAAAATGTTCCGAAAATGTTTGGCCAGACAGGTTGGCGCCAATGCGTGACCTATGGACTGTAAACCATGGTAAACAATGCATGCAACAAGAAAACGACGAGCAGAAAGAAACACAATGCAGAAAGGAAAATAATGACGAAGAGAGTGGATGAGGATATGGTTTCACTTGCGTGGGCCTTCGTGGTACTTCATAGTCGGCGATCTCCGAAGGCGTACATACTCCGCCAGCGATGTAGTGGTGGACGTTTTCCGCTGCCACCAGTGTTAGCTGCTCCCGGCTAATGATGCCCCCTCACACCGGAACACAAGGGTATTATGATTGGATAATTAGAAGTATTCGATAAGAGTGTAAACAGAAGGAGAACAGGACAACGACAACTCAAGACTAGACTAGAACAGAACTGGAGCATGCGCTCTTCTATGTGAGTGCTCATTGCCAAGGGGAACGAGCGGGAAATACAAATAGTGAGTATTCAGGTCGTAGCATACATACACCTATTACACAACCACAACAACAACAACAACAACAATAACAACAACAGCAACAACAACAACAACAACAACAACAACAGCAAAAACATCAACAACTACAACAACAACAACAACCAAAACAACAACAACAGCAACACCACCGTGAGAATATAGACTTCAAAATTCAAAAACAACAACAACAACAACAACAACAACAACAACAACAATAACAACAATAACAACAGCAGCAACAACAACAACAACAACAACAGCAAAAACATCAACAACTACAACAACAACAACAACCAAAACAACAACAACAGCAACACCACCGTGAGAATATAGACTTCAAAATTCAAAAACAACAACAACAACAACAACAACAACAACAACAACAACAACAACAACAACAACAACAACAAAAACAACAACAGCAACAACAACAACAACAACAACAACAACAACAACAGCAAAAACATCAACAACAACAACCAAAACAACTGTTTTGGTTGTTGTTGTTGTTGTAGTTGTTGATGTTTTTGCTGTTGTTGTTGTTGTTGTTGCTGTTGTTGTTATTGTTGTTGTTGTTGTTGTTGTTGTTGTTTTTGAATTTTGAAGTCTATATTCTCACGGTGGTGTTACTGTTGTTGTTGTTTTGGTTGTTGTTGTTGTTGTAGTTGTTGATGTTTTTGCTGTTGTTGTTGTTGTTGTTGTTGTTGTTGTTGCTGTTGTTGTTATTGTTGTTGTTGTTGTTGTTGTTGTTGTTGTTGTTGTGTTTGAATTTTGAAGTCTATATTCTCACGGTGGTGTTGCTGTTGTTGTTGTTTTGGTTGTTGTTGTTGTTGTAGTTGTTGATGTTTTTGCTGTTGTTGTTTTTGTTGTTGTTGCTGTTGTTGTTATTGTTGTTGTTGTTGTTGTTGTTGTTGTTGTTGTTTTTGAATTTTGAAGTCTATATTCTCACGGTGGTGTTGCTGTTGTTGTTGTTTTGGTTGTTGTTGTTGTTGTAGTTGGTGATGTTTTTGCTGTTGTTGTTGTTGTTGTTGCTGTTGTTGTTATTGTTGTTGTTGTTGTTGTTGTTGTTGTTTTTGAATTTTGAAGTCCATATTCTCACGGTGGTGTTGCTGTTGTTGTTGTTTTGGTTGTTGTTGTTGTTGTTGTAGTTGTTTATGTTTTTGCTGTTGTTGTTGTTGTTGTTGTTGCTGTTGTTGTTATTGTTGTTGTTGTTGTTGTTGTTGTTGTTGTTGTTGTTGTTGTTGTTGTTGTTGTTGTTGTTGTTGTTGTTGTTGTTGTTTTTGAATTTTGAAGTCAGCAGACGCTGACATCCCCCACCTAACCTGAGCATTGTCTGTGGTTCGACTGTTATTGCCCCGTCTGACGAAGTTATGTATCTAGGACTGACTCTCGATTCAACTTTAAGTTTCAGTGCCCACGTTAACTCCCTCAGGGAAGACATCGGAAAGAAACTAGGTGCTTTTCGACGTGGAAGGAGGAACCTTGCTGTCCAGGCCAGAAGGCAGTTCTACTTGTCAGTAGTCCAGAGCAAGCTCGAGTAAGCCAGCACTGCCTACGTCCACTGCCTCGCTGACAATGTGAGAGATCAGCTGCTGCGCATAAGTAAGAGAGCACTTAGATGCATATTTGAGCATGACACATTCACGCGGACATCATACTTGCTTGAGCGATACCACATAATTAGCTTAGACAAAAGATATCATACTTAGTCCATATTCTTCGTGTTCCGTTGCATCCACAATATCTGCAGTTCACTCCTCTCTGACATGTTCTCCCTTCGCCGTGACTGCGCTCACACAGACAGAGTAACCCGCGGCCAAGTCAATTATTCCCTTTCCTTACCCATTGTGCAAGCTCAAGCTGGACACAGATCTATTTCATTCCTTGGTGCTGACCGCTTTAATGCGCTTCCCGAATCCCTTCGCACAAATCATATCCCCAATTCATTTCGCCAGGAACTTAACAATTTCATTCATCTTGGGCACCCTGTAAGAAGACCTTAGGGTCTGTTGGGAACGCCCAAGTAAAATAATAAAATACAATACACAAAAAAAAAGTCTATATTCTCACGGTGGTGTTGCTGTTGTTGTTGTTTTGGTTGTTGTTGTTGTTGTAGTTGTTGATGTTTTTGCTGTTGTTGTTGTTGTTGTTGTTGTTGTTGTTGTTGTTGCTGTTGTTGTTATTGTTGTTGTTGTTGTTGTTGTTGTTGTTGTTGTTGTTGTTGTTTTTGAATTTTGAAGTCTATATTCTCACGGTGGTGTTGCTGTTGTTGTTGTTTTGGTTGTTGTTGTTGTTGTAGTTGTTGATGTTTTTGCTGTTGTTGTTGTTGTTGCTGTTGTTGTTATTGTTGTTGTTGTTGTTGTTGTTGTTGTTGTTGTTGTTTTTGAATTTTGAAGTCTATATTCTCACGGTGGTGTTGCTGTTGTTGTTGTTTTGGTTTTTGTTGTTGTTGTAGTTGTTGATGTTTTTGCTGTTGTTTTTGTTGTTGTTGCTGTTGTTGTTATTGTTGTTGTTGTTGTTGTTGTTGTTGTTGTTGTTGTTGTTGTTGTTGTTGTTGTTGTTGTTGTTTTTGAATTTTGAAGTCTATATTCTCACGGTGGTGTGGCTGTTGTTGTTGTTTTTGTTGTTGTTGTTGTTGTTGTAGTTGTTGATGTTTTTGCTGTTGTTGTTGTTGTTGTTGCTGTTGTTGTTATTGTTGTTGTTGTTGTTGTTGTTGTTGTTGTTTTTGAATTTTGAAGTCTATATTCTCACGGTGGTGTTGCTGTTGTTGTTGTTTTGGTTGTTGTTGTTGTTGTAGTTGTTGATGTTTTTGCTGTTGTTGTTGTTGTTGTTGTTGCTGTTGTTGTTATTGTTGTTGTTGTGGTTGTTGTTGTTGTTGTTGTTGTTGTTGTTTTTGAATTTTGAAGTCTATATTCTCACGGTGGTGTTGATGTTGTTGTTGTTTTGGTTGTTGTTGTTGTTGTAGTTGTTGATGTTTTTGCTGTTGTTGTTGTTGCTGTTGCTGTTGTTGTTATTGTTGTTGTTGTTGTTGTTGTTGTTGTTGTTGTTGTTGTTGTTGTTGTTGTTGTTGTTGTTGTTTTTGAATTTTGAAGTCTATATTCTCACGGTGGTGTTGCTGTTGTTGATGTTTTGGTTGTTGTTGTTGTTGTAGTTGTTGATGTTTTTGCTGTTGTTGTTGTTGTTGTTGCTGTTGTTGTTATTGTTGTTGTTGTTGTTGTTGTTGTTTTTGAATTTTGAAGTCTATATTCTCACGGTGGTGTTGCTGTTGTTGTTGTTTTGGTTGTTGTTGTTGTTGTAGTTGTAGATGTTTTTGCTGTTGTTGTTGTTGTTGTTGCTGTTGTTGTTATTGTTGTTGTTGTTGTTGTTGTTGTTGTTGTTGATGTTGTTGTTTTTGAATTTTGAAGTCTATATTCTCATGGTGGTGTTGCTGTTGTTGTTGTTTTGGTTGTTGTTGTTGTTGTAGTTGTTGATGTTTTTGCTGTTGTTGTTGTTGTTGTTGCTGTTGTTGTTATTGTTGTTGTTGTTGTTGTTGTTGTTGTTGTTGTTGTTGTTGTTGTTGTTGTTGTTGTTGTTGTTGTTGTTGTTGTTGTTGTTGTTGTTGTACTTGTTGATGTTTTTGCTGTTGTTGTTGTTGTTGTTGCTGTTGTTGTTAATGTTGTTGTTGTTGTTGTTGGTGTTGTTGTTGTTTTTGAATTTTGAAGTTTATATTCTCACGGTGGTGTTGCTGTTGTTGTTGTTTTGGTTGTTGTTGTTGTTGTAGTTATTGATGTTTTTGCTGTTGTTGTTGTTGTTGTGGCTGTTGTTGTTATTGTTGTTGTTGTTGTTGTTGTTGTTGTTGTTGTTTTTGAATTTTGAAGTCTATATTCTCACGGTGGTGTTGCTGTTGTTGTTGTTTTAGTTGTGGTTATTGTTGTAGTTGTTGATGTTTTTGCTGTTGTTGTTGTTGTTGTTGCTGATGTTGTTATTGTTGTTGTTGTTGTTGTTGTTGTTTTTGAATTTTGAAGTCTATATTCTCACGGTGGTGTTGCTGTTGTTGTTGGTTTGGTTGTTGTTGTAGTTGTTGATGTTTTTGCTGTTGTTGTTTTTGTTGCTGTTGTTGTTATTGTTGTTGTTGTTGTTGTTGTTGTTGTTGTTGTTGTTGTTGTTGTTTTTGAATTTTGAAGTCTATATTCTCACGGTGGTGTTGCAGTTGTTGTTGTTTTGGTTGTTGTTGTTGTTGTAGTTGTTGATGTTTTTGCTGTTGTTGTTGTTGTTGTTGTTGCTGTTGTTGTTATTGTTGTTGTTGTTGTTGTTGTTGTTGTTTTTGAATTTTGAAGTCTATATTCTCACGGTGGTGTTGCTGTTGTTGTTGTTTTGGTCGTTGTTGTTGTTGTTGTAGTTGTTGATGTTTTTGCTGTTGTTGTTGTTGTTGCTGCTGTTGTTGTTATTGTTGTTGTTGTTGTTGTTGTTGTTGTTGTTGTTGTTGTTGTTGTTGTTGTTGTTGTTGTTGTTGTTGTTGTTGTTGTTGTTGTTGTTGTTTTTGAATTTTGAAGTCTATATTCTCACGGTGGTGTTTCTGTTGTTGTTGTTTTGGTTGTTGTTGTTGTTGTAGTTGTTGATGTTTTTGCTGTTGTTGTTGTTGTTGTTGCTGTTGTTGTTATTGTTGTTGTTGTTGTTGTTGTTGTTGTTGTTGTTGTTGTTTTTGAATTTTGAAGTCTATATTCTCACGGTGGTGTTACTGTTGTTGTTGTTGTTGTTGTTTTTGTTGTTATTGTTGTAGTTGTTGATGTTTTTGCTGTTGTTGTTGTTGTTGTTGTTGTTGCTGTTGTTGTTATTGTTGTTGTTGTTGTTGTTGTTGTTGTTTTCGAATTTTGAAGTCTATATTCTCACGGTGGTGTTTCTGTTGTTGTTGTTTTGGTTGTTGTTGTTGTTGTAGTTGTTGATGTTTTTGCTGTTGTTGTTGTTGTTGTTGTTGTTGTTGTTGTTGCTGTTGTTGTTATTGTTGTTGTTGTTGTTGTTGTTGTTGTTGTTGTTGTTGTTGTGTTTGAATTTTGAAGTCTATATTCTCACGGTGGTGTTGCTGTTGTTGTTGTTTTGGTTGTTGTTGTTGTTGTAGTTGTTGATGTTTTTGCTGTTGTTGTTGTTGTTGTTGCTGTTGTTGTTATTATTGTTGTTGTTGTTGTTGTTGTTGTTGTTGTTGTTGTTGTTGTTGTTGTTGTTGTTGTTTTTGAATTTTGAAGTCTATATTCTCAACGTGGTGTTGCTGTTGTTGTTGTTTTGGTTGTTGTTGTTGTTGTAGTTGGTGATGTTTTTGCTGTTGTTGTTGTTGTTGTTGCTGTTGTTGTTATTGTTGTTGTTGTTGTTGTTGTTGTTGTTGTTGTTTTTGAATTTTGAAGTCTATATTCTCACGGTGGTGTTGCTGTTGTTGTTGTTTTGGTTGTTGTTGTTGTTGTTGTTGATGTTTTTGCTGTTGTTGTTGTTGTTGTTGTTGTTGTTGTTGCTGTTGTTATTGTTGTTGTTGTTGTTGTTGTTGTTGTTGTTGTTGTTGTTGTTGTTTTTGAATTTTGAAGTCTATATTCTCACGGTGGTGTTGCTGTTGTTGTTGTTTTGGTTGTTGTTGTTGTTGTAGTTGTTGATGTTTTTGCTGTTGTTGTTGTTGTTGTTGCTGTTGTTGTTATTGTTGTTGTTGTTGTTGTTGTTGTTGTTGTTGTTTTTGAATTTTGAAGTCTATAATCTCCCGGTGGTGTTGCTGTTGTTGTTGTTTTGGTTGTTGTTGTAGTTGTTGATGTTTTTGCTGTTGTTGTTGTTGTTGTTGTTGTTGTTGTTGTTGTTGCTGTTGTTGTTATTGTTGTTGTTGTTGTTTTTGATTTTTGAAGTCTATATTCTCACGGTGGTGTTGCTGTTGTTGTTGTTTTGGTTGTTGTTGTTGTTGTTGTTGTAGTTGTTGATGTTTTAGCTGTTGTTGTTGTTGTTGTTGTTGCTGCTGTTGTTATTGTTGTTGTTGTTGTTGTTGTTGTTGTTTTTGAATTTTGAAGTCTATATTCTCACCGTGGTGTTGCTGTTGTTGTTGTTTTGGTTGTTGTTGTTTATTGTTTATTGTTTATTTATTCAACATCTCCTGGCCCGTCCGAAGACTGCCAATAAACATGAGAGGTCAGGTGATAGCCAACCACGGCAAGCTAAAAGGGAGAAAAAGAAAGATGCTGTCAGAGAGGGAAAGGAGATAGGGAGAGAAAAAGAAAGGGAGGCACATTAATAATACATGGGATCACTTCGGATGAGACAGTGTGGAAAGCTGGACTTTGAATTTCCTGATATAGTGGCATGTCTTAATGCTAGTAGGCAAGTTAGACCAAAGGGAGTATGCTGAGAAGAAGGGGGATTTTAAAAACAGAGAGGAACTAGCTCGGGGCAGTGATAAGGCATTGCGTGTTGGTCTAGTGGTAACAAACCAGTTGTACTTGGCAATATGTTTCGGGACTTGGGCTAGGAAGATTTTTTGCACAAGGATACAAAGATGCTGCTGATGTCGGGCAAGAAGAGGGTGCGTGGAAGCAAGTTTATAAAGACAAAGGGAGGCAAATGTTTGGTCTTTTCGAAACAGAATTTTCAGAAGCAAGCGTTGATGTACTTCCAGTCTGTGGAGTAAAGTCTGAGATAACCCGCACCAAGCTATATCGCAATAGTCAAATATAGGCAAAATGTACGACTTAAAGAACAATTTTCTGCAGTTATCATTCAAGTGTTGGCAGTGGGGTTGTAGCATACCTAAGGACGCACTCGCACGCTTGCACACAGACTGGACTTGTGGAGACCAGGAGAGTCCTACAGTATGAGTGGGCCAATGCCATGGCAGAAGGTGGAGCTATGCAAGCAGTTGCCGTGGACATAGCGGGGGCTTTTGACAAAGTGTCTCATGCTGGCGTACTTTACAAGGCCCGCCAGCTGGGGATAGGGGGTTCACTGCTCGCATGGCTTACTACCTGCAGTGTCGCACCATTAAAGCTGTTGTTCATGGCCAGAGCTCATCGGTGCACCCTGTCCAGTCTGGCGTCCCACAAGGTAGTATCCTTGGACCTACATTGTTCCTCGTGTACGTAAACGACATCTCAAGCTGCTTGTCGCATGGCACAAACCTGAACACTTTTGCTGATGATACAACTTTGTACTCCCTCCTTGACCAAGCCTCGAATGCCTCACTACAACGCAGCCTAGATGAGCTCCATGCCTGGGGCAAGAGATGGAAGATTGCGTTTGAGCCATCAAAATCGCAAACTATCACTCTGTCGCACCAGCGGAAGGATACAGTGCCTCCCCAGCTGTCATTTGGCGGAACTCCTCTCCCGCCTGATGAATCTGTGAAGGTGCTCGGAGTGACGTTTGATACTAAACTGAGCTACAGACTCCACCTTCGGCAAGTGGCATCGCGTGCTAAGCAGCGGCTGGGCCTCCTGCGGAAGGCAGCACCCCTCCTCAGCCACGTGGGCAGGGTGACTGTTTACAAAGGATTCGTCCGGCCAATGCTGGAATATGCCCCCCTTGCGTGGATGGGATCAGCCCCCTCACACCTGGCCATGCTGGATGCTGTCCAGCTCCGCGCCCTAAATGTCATTGGCCCTGGTACGATTCTTCCCAGCCTCCTTGTTCGGCGAAAGGTCTCTGCTCTCTGCCTACTGTACAAACTGATGTATGGCCATGGTCTGCCTCAAGTTGCAGCCATGTGTCCCCCGCCGGCTATACCGCCACGTCATCGCCGCACTCGAGCAGCCCAAGCACAGCACCATCCCCACCAGCTTGAGCTGAATCTCTCGCCACGAGCTCCTGATTACCTTCTGCGCTCTTTCCCATACTGCATCGTGCCAGTGTGGAATAGACTGCCACAGGCAATTCTGGACAAGCAGCCAGCCCGGAAACACCTGCAGAGATTCAAGACTGCTGCATACCGTCACCTGCGACAGAGTGACTGGTGCTCTGCTCATGACTGGTGCTAGCCATGCACATCTATCACACTGGCCTGCCATCAGTGGACGCAAATCATTATGTTGACCCTCTTCTCAAAGTAGCATTATAGTCATAGCGACGATATGCCGCTGAACTCTTTCTCTCTCTATACTTATATCTCTCCACCTCTTTCACTCTCTTTCCCTCACTTACCCATCTCTCTCTTTCTCTCTCTCTCTCTTCTTTCTTGTGCACTCTCTCTCTCTCCCTCTCTCTGTCTCTCTCTCTCTCTCTCTCTCTCTCTTTC
>NC_088649.1:142500-147000 GCF_964019385.1 Sycon ciliatum | reverse complement strand
AACCCTAACCCTAACCCTAACCCTAACCCTAACCCTAACCCTAACCCTAACCCTAACCCTAACCCTAACCCTAACCCTAACCCTAACCCTAACCCTAACCCTAACCCTAACCCTAACCCTAACCCTAACCCTAACCCTAACCCTAACCCTAACCCTAACCCTAACCCTAACCCTAACCCTAACCCTAACCCTAACCCTAACCCTAACCCTAACCCTAACCCTAACCCTAACCCTAACCCTAACCCTAACCCTAACCCTAACCCTAACCCTAACCCTAACCCTAACCCTAACCCTAACCCTAACCCTAACCCTAACCCTAACCCTAACCCTAACCCTAACCCTAACCCTAACCCTAACCCTAACCCTAACCCTAACCCTAACCCTAACCCTAACCCTAACCCTAACCCTAACCCTAACCCTAACCCTAACCCTAACCCTAACCCTAACCCTAACCCTAACCCTAACCCTAACCCTAACCCTAACCCTAACCCTAACCCTAACCCTAACCCTAACCCTAACCCTAACCCTAACCCTAACCCTAACCCTAACCCTAACCCTAACCCTAACCCTAACCCTAACCCTAACCCTAACCCTAACCCTAACCCTAACCCTAACCCTAACCCTAACCCTAACCCTAACAATCTAACCCTAACCCTAACCCTAACCCTAACCCTAACCCTAACCCTAACCCTAACCCTAACCCTAACCCTAACCCTAACCCTAACCCTAACCCTAACCCTAACCCTAACCCTAACCCTAACCCTAACCCTAACCCTAACCCTAACCCTAACCCTAACCCTAACCCTAACCCTAACCCTAACCCTAACCCTAACCCTAACCCTAACCCTAACCCTAACCCTAACCCTAACCCTAACCCTAACCCTAACCCTAACCCTAACCCTAACCCTAACCCTAACCCTAACCCTAACCCTAACCCTAACCCTAACCCTAACCCTAACCCTAACCCTAACCCTAACCCTAACCCTAACCCTAACCCTAACCCTAACCCTAACCCTAACCCTAACCCTAACCCTAACCCTAACCCTAACCCTAACCCTAACCCTAACCCTAACCCTAACCCTAACCCTAACCCTAACCCTAACCCTAACCCTAACCCTAACCCTAACCCTAACCCTAACCCTAACCCTAACCCTAACCCTAACCCTAACCCTAACCCTAACCCTAACCCTAACCCTAACCCTAACCCTAACCCTAACCCTAACCCTAACCCTAACCCTAACCCTAACCCTAACCCTAACCCTAACCCTAACCCTAACCCTAACCCTAACCCTAACCCTAACCCTAACCCTAACCCTAACCCTAACCCTAACCCTAACCCTAACCCTAACCCTAACCCTAACCCTAACCCTAACCCTAACCCTAACCCTAACCCTAACCCTAACCCTAACCCTAACCCTAACCCTAACCCTAACCCTAACCCTAACCCTAACCCTAACCCTAACCCTAACCCTAACCCTAACCCTAACCCTAACCCTAACCCTAACCCTAACCCTAACCCTAACCCTAACCCTAACCCTAACCCTAACCCTAACCCTAACCCTAACCCTAACCCTAACCCTAACCCTAACCCTAACCCTAACCCTAACCCTAACCCTAACCCTAACCCTAACCCTAACCCTAACCCTAACCCTAACCCTAACCCTAACCCTAACCCTAACCCTAACCCTAACCCTAACCCTAACCCTAACCCTAACCCTAACCCTAACCCTAACCCTAACCCTAACCCTAACCCTAACCCTAACCCTAACCCTAACCCTAACCCTAACCCTAACCCTAACCCTAACCCTAACCCTAACCCTAACCCTAACCCTAACCCTAACCCTAACCCTAACCCTAACCCTAACCCTAACCCTAACCCTAACCCTAACCCTAACCCTAACCCTAACCCTAACCCTAACCCTAACCCTAACCCTAACCCTAACCCTAACCCTAACCCTAACCCTAACCCTAACCCTAACCCTAACCCTAACCCTAACCCTAACCCTAACCCTAACCCTAACCCTAACCCTAACCCTAACCCTAACCCTAACCCTAACCCTAACCCTAACCCTAACCCTAACCCTAACCCTAACCCTAACCCTAACCCTAACCCTAACCCTAACCCTAACCCTAACCCTAACCCTAACCCTAACCCTAACCCTAACCCTAACCCTAACCCTAACCCTAACCCTAACCCTAACCCTAACCCTAACCCTAACCCTAACCCTAACCCTAACCCTAACCCTAACCCTAACCCTAACCCTAACCCTAACCCTAACCCTAACCCTAACCCTAACCCTAACCCTAACCCTAACCCTAACCCTAACCCTAACCCTAACCCTAACCCTAACCCTAACCCTAACCCTAACCCTAACCCTAACCCTAACCCTAACCCTAACCCTAACCCTAACCCTAACCCTAACCCTAACCCTAACCCTAACCCTAACCCTAACCCTAACCCTAACCCTAACCCTAACCCTAACCCTAACCCTAACCCTAACCCTAACCCTAACCCTAACCCTAACCCTAACCCTAACCCTAACCCTAACCCTAACCCTAACCCTAACCCTAACCCTAACCCTAACCCTAACCCTAACCCTAACCCTAACCCTAACCCTAACCCTAACCCTAACCCTAACCCTAACCCTAACCCTAACCCTAACCCTAACCCTAACCCTAACCCTAACCCTAACCCTAACCCTAACCCTAACCCTAACCCTAACCCTAACCCTAACCCTAACCCTAACCCTAACCCTAACCCTAACCCTAACCCTAACCCTAACCCTAACCCTAACCCTAACCCTAACCCTAACCCTAACCCTAACCCTAACCCTAACCCTAACCCTAACCCTAACCCTAACCCTAACCCTAACCCTAACCCTAACCCTAACCCTAACCCTAACCCTAACCCTAACCCTAACCCTAACCCTAACCCTAACCCTAACCCTAACCCTAACCCTAACCCTAACCCTAACCCTAACCCTAACCCTAACCCTAACCCTAACCCTAACCCTAACCCTAACCCTAACCCTAACCCTAACCCTAACCCTAACCCTAACCCTAACCCTAACCCTAACCCTAACCCTAACCCTAACCCTAACCCTAACCCTAACCCTAACCCTAACCCTAACCCTAACCCTAACCCTAACCCTAACCCTAACCCTAACCCTAACCCTAACCCTAACCCTAACCCTAACCCTAACCCTAACCCTAACCCTAACCCTAACCCTAACCCTAACCCTAACCCTAACCCTAACCCTAACCCTAACCCTAACCCTAACCCTAACCCTAACCCTAACCCTAACCCTAACCCTAACCCTAACCCTAACCCTAACCCTAACCCTAACCCTAACCCTAACCCTAACCCTAACCCTAACCCTAACCCTAACCCTAACCCTAACCCTAACCCTAACCCTAACCCTAACCCTAACCCTAACCCTAACCCTAACCCTAACCCTAACCCTAACCCTAACCCTAACCCTAACCCTAACCCTAACCCTAACCCTAACCCTAACCCTAACCCTAACCCTAACCCTAACCCTAACCCTAACCCTAACCCTAACCCTAACCCTAACCCTAACCCTAACCCTAACCCTAACCCTAACCCTAACCCTAACCCTAACCCTAACCCTAACCCTAACCCTAACCCTAACCCTAACCCTAACCCTAACCCTAACCCTAACCCTAACCCTAACCCTAACCCTAACCCTAACCCTAACCCTAACCCTAACCCTAACCCTAACCCTAACCCTAACCCTAACCCTAACCCTAACCCTAACCCTAACCCTAACCCTAACCCTAACCCTAACCCTAACCCTAACCCTAACCCTAACCCTAACCCTAACCCTAACCCTAACCCTAACCCTAACCCTAACCCTAACCCTAACCCTAACCCTAACCCTAACCCTAACCCTAACCCTAACCCTAACCCTAACCCTAACCCTAACCCTAACCCTAACCCTAACCCTAACCCTAACCCTAACCCTAACCCTAACCCTAACCCTAACCCTAACCCTAACCCTAACCCTAACCCTAACCCTAACCCTAACCCTAACCCTAACCCTAACCCTAACCCTAACCCTAACCCTAACCCTAACCCTAACCCTAACCCTAACCCTAACCCTAACCCTAACCCTAACCCTAACCCTAACCCTAACCCTAACCCTAACCCTAACCCTAACCCTAACCCTAACCCTAACCCTAACCCTAACCCTAACCCTAACCCTAACCCTAACCCTAACCCTAACCCTAACCCTAACCCTAACCCTAACCCTAACCCTAACCCTAACCCTAACCCTAACCCTAACCCTAACCCTAACCCTAACCCTAACCCTAACCCTAACCCTAACCCTAACCCTAACCCTAACCCTAACCCTAACCCTAACCCTAACCCTAACCCTAACCCTAACCCTAACCCTAACCCTAACCCTAACCCTAACCCTAACCCTAACCCTAACCCTAACCCTAACCCTAACCCTAACCCTAACCCTAACCCTAACC